>NC_067238.1:17467500-17747500 GCF_019924925.1 Ctenopharyngodon idella | reverse complement strand
TCTGATCCGTAAATAGCAGCGTGGTGAAATCAGGAGACCCGGGCCGCACAAACACAATGTCGGCTCTGTTGCTCCAGTTTGAACCTTGAGCGAAGCGCATTGTGTTGGGTCTTAAAGAGCCCTCAAGACCGCACGCAGATTCATTTCTCATCTCAGTCATGTTAAGAGGTTTATGAAGTGCCACTGCACAGCTGATTGTTTTTGCACACTTTAATGCTTTGGGCTTTTAGCGTGAATTTCCGCCCTGTGCTGAAACGTGCTATAGTTACAGCCGCTAATCTCTGAAAGCTCCCCGTATAATCCCGCCAAATATGTTAATGCTGTTTGTTTGGAGTCGAACTCAGGAACCTCAGATTAAATTAAAACACAAAACATAAGGAATGTTCTGGAGAAATGCTTCAGGACAACATGCAACAGTATTATCAATGCATTCATCTGCAGTTATTTAACAATTTGAAGTGAAACCACAATATTGAGCAGGAAATAATGTTCGGCGGGGCTTAATATGATGGAAACAACCTTAGCATTGAGTCAGTGAGTCTTGCATGTGTAAACACCACCAAACATGGTGCTAGCAACACTAAGGTCATGGGTTCAATTCCCAGGGAATGCATGATTTTATCAAATGTATTCCTTCAAAGTAATGCAAGATACTTTGGATAAAATTGCATAAAAGTAAATGCATTAATGTAAATGGATAAAAGTACATTTAAATATGCATAAAATACACGTAAATGGATAAAAGTAAGTGCATTAATGTAAATGCATAAAAGTACATGCATTTATGTAAATGCATTAATGTACATGTAAATGCATACAAGTAAATTAATGAAAGTACATGCATATTGTTAGACCTTTTTTTGTGAATTTAAGTAACACTCTCTCTCTCCTGCCCTCTTTCAGATTGATCAGTCACTCCATGGGGATTCTCCGGTGCTTTCCGTCTGGTTTCTCCTGCCCTTCACCCCTCGGCCTGCCCTCCACCCTCTACAGCACCGCCTCCATACAAATCATGAAACTGGTATTAACTGAATGGCAATTGATATGGATTTTTACTATTTCCAGTAGACAGTAAACACACTTACACCACACACACACACACAAGTACATGCACATACACCCACACACACACACACACACACACACACACACACACATACGCTGACATACATCACATCAGTGGGAGTGACCTCATGATAGAGTCATATCCTCCCCTGTCTGACCCAAATCACCCAACTCGGCCCGTCCCAGGGGTCCTGCAAGAGGCCTTTATCAAACGCCACGTTTCAGGATATATCCCGCTCCCTGAGTCCAATCCACGGCTGAGCTCCTCGACAGAAAGGCGTCCACAGGAAGCGGTGTGCTGCTGTTGGCTTTATACTTCCTAGATTTTTTTTGCATTATTTTGTGCATTATTTGCTTTTGATTGTGCGTGGAGCCACACGTGACCTCTGCTCCGAGTGCATGCCGGCGACGGCGAGGATGGCCCCGCAGAACACCGAGGCAGATGCTGTGCAGATGCAGGCCGCCATGGTGCCGCCTGTGGAGAAACATAGTGGAGGAGGCGGGGCTAATGGAGCGGGCGGGGCTGGAGGGCGGGACTTGGAGACTCAAGAGGAGTCGGTCAGCGAGGGTTCTATAGACCGCATCCCACTGCGCCAGTGGATCATGCATGGCGCCGTCATGTTCGGACGAGAGTTCTGCTACGCCATGGAGACGGCGCTGGTCACGCCTGTGCTGCTGCAGATAGGTGAGACTGTCCACAAACATTTAGATAATAATAAACCAGATCATAACATCTAACACGGCCTGATGCACACAGCAAAGAGTGAGCTCTGTCCTGACTAGACTGTTTATTGACATTAAAATTAGTTGTGGTTTGATATGGGTTGTTCTGTGGTCAGTGCTGATAGCAATAGCTATTGAGAAGGTGGTTATAATGTCAATTTATACTTATATTTAATTATTCATTTATATATGTAAATATACTGTTATAGGTGTGTGTGTGTGTGTGTGTGTGTGTGTGAATGGCGCAATAAAGCAAACAATTAAAGGATCTGTGGGACGTGCACTGCATGACTCATCTGGCAGTTCATAGATTATGCAAACGACACCCCAGGCCTTCATTTCCCTGAAAGAAATGCCACTTTGTCATGCAATCAGCTGTGGGTCTTGAGGAGCAACGGTGCTTTTGTTCTTCATAATCATAATGCTTTATTGAACAGCAGTAACTCCTATATTCTCATTCTGAATAGGAAGTCCCTTTTTCTCAACAGGAAGCCCAACAGTGATTGGTGTGATATTGATTACTTATCTACATATGTGTGACACACACATACACTTTTAACCCATTGGAGCTGTTGGGTCGTTTTTGGCCAAAAATTTTACGTTTTGTTTTTTTTTTAGAATTTTTTACTTCATCAGAATGGTACGAAACTTGGTAAAGGTTTTGGCACTTGCTGTGTGAAAACACACAAAAAAGAAAAAAATCATGGATGGACTTGATTCAAAAAAGGTTAAATGGTCCTGAAAAAAGTAGCCACACTTGTATTGTTCTCGATCAAAAATGAGCGCGTTGGAAATGAATGGGAGACAAATTTCCTCTAGTGGAAATGTTTGGTACTGCGGTCAAACAAAATCTTACTGAAAGCTCATTTTTTGAGATATCAAGCTCAAATTTGGATCACAACTTGTTTAGAAAGTCTGTGCTACTGTGCTAAGTCTGTGCTCCGAAGCATTCAAGATTTATAATAGTTTAAGTTGGAAATTTCATTTTCAGGTCCATGCTCAAAAAGTGAATAAATGGATCATAACTGCAGCATAAATATAATTTAGTGCCATAAAATCCCCTAAAAATACAAAATATTAAATAAAAAAACATTATTGAATTAAAATATAGTACAATCTTTTCATTAAAACTGTAAAAATTTGATCAATGTTGACCGACACTCGAACAGCACCAGAGGGTTAAATCGATTTCGGCTAAACTTTATTTTTGCCTTTTCCAAGCAGGAACTTAATTAACATGAAATGGCATTTACAACCCATTTTAATTCTACATTCTGCCATGTTTCTGATATTTAGCAGGATAAAAATCTAGAACAGGACTTGAATTATATATATAATCTTTTGCTTTTTATATACACTGTATATGTTTGGGGTCAGTACAATTTATTATTTTTTGTTTTTTGAAAGAAGTCTCTTATTGCTCATCAAGGCTGCATTTACTTAATCAAAAATACAGTAAAAACAGCAATATTGTGAAATACTATTACAATTTAATATATTTTAAAATGTAATTTATTCCTGTGATCAAAGCTGAATTTTCAGCATCATTACTCCAGTCTTCAGTGTCACATGATCCTTCAGAAATCATTCTAATATGATGATTTGCTGCTCAAGAAGATGTTTTTATTAATCGCATGTGATGTACAGAAACAGCACAGATGTAAAGCGTGTGATTGTTCAGACGTGCTGCTCTCCAGTGCTCTTTTTTATGCACTGGTTGTTTGTGGGTCTGGTTGGTGTTTGTAGCTGTCAGCTTGTGACCACACCGATGCTCCGTCTGTGGGTCATTCAGCCGCGTGTGGTTTGCTTCAGTCAGAGCACCTGCCATGATCTGCGCTCTTGCTTTAAAGTTGATCATCATAGGCATGAATGATCTCAATGAATATTATGTTTTGAAATAGTAGGTATCTGTTTCTTAAAAACTCCCTGTTTGCACCCCAAAAAAGGAACTAGGTTCCAAGCGATGCCATGTGTTCAATTCCCTGGGAATGCATGAACTGATCAAATATATACCTTAAAGGTGCTTTATGTAATTTTTTGACTCTACTAATGCATAAAAATACCATAATATGTTATGTCAGATATTTAGGAAACATGCTAAGTTCACATACTACTTGTTTCTCATAAAATCAATGCTACAGCCAATTATTCTACTTTGAAATGTGTTTTCCGTGTCAGAATGTCTGTGTGACTCCGCCCACTGCCAGTTTACCCAATAGTATTTCAACACCCTGGGTTGCCAGTTGCCGGAAAACACCGCATATCGCATCCATGGAAGCCAGCAAACGAACTGGGTCAGAGATCGCAGATTCTGCCTGACCTAAAAAGCCTCGGCATCCATCTAAAAAGTTCAGATATTAAAACGTGGATAAATCAACGGATCAGCTTAGTGTTCGGCTCATCGCCTTCCATTGTCAGTTGCGCTCATTCCTGTTGCGTGTCCTCAATCTGGCAACCCGCATGAGTCTGATGAAGAAGGGGCGAGGCAAACAACTCTCTCCAATATTTTTAATTTGAACTGCAGTGCCCATTTCAACCACTAGCTGTCAATATTACATACTGCACCTTTAAATGCAGTTTCACTTTGGATAAAATCATCTAACAAATGCATAAATGTAAATGCAGATCGTTTCATTCCCTTACTTTTTGTTCTTTCACTCATTCACACTGCAGCACCTGTTAGCTACCCTTCTCGCTAGACCTCGCTATCGCACCATGACACCAACTGAGGACACATTTACACAGTATTGCTAACAGTATTTTTCTCTCCCGGAGGGAAGATCCATTATTTATTGTGCTGTAACTGTGTCATTTCAATGAACTGCTCCTTCAAAACTAGATTCGCTGATTCAGTCATGGCTCAAAAATGTGTGCACATCATTTTACTTGTGCTTTTTTTGTAATTTACAGCACTTTACATTACGGTCCCATTAGTTAACATGAGTTTATGCATTAACTAACAATGTTACAGTATTTTTAAATACTTATTAACATTAGTAAATACAAATACTGTTCATTGTCCATTAAATAATAGTAAAAGATACAACTTTTTATTTTAATATTGTATTAGTAAATGTAGAAATTAACATTAACTAAGATTAATAAATGCTTTATTAGTTTTCATTTTTAGTTTATGTTAACTAATGTAGCAACTAATGGAACCTTATTGTACCATAAATCCAAATACAAACTGCTGTTTATCACCATTTTTGGTTGTTTTTTTAGTTATATTAATTGTATTTATTGTACATTTTATTTTAGTGTTTAAGTTTCATGCTAGAAAAATGCTTTTTCACCGTCATATTTCTGATAATTATCTAAATTGTCTGTAGTAAGCTATTTTTTGTCTGTGACTTCTAGGTTATCTTGACTGTTGTTTAACTACTTTGCTCTCTGTTGCATATCATTGGTGATTATGTAAACTAATGGTGAATTCCCTGGATTTGAAGGATTAGGTTGAGGCTGATATGTAGAGTGATGAAATGTTATCATGTAACATGCTAATTTTAGAGTCTTCTGTGACTTTGTGTCTGCAAAGATCAGGCGCTCGGTGTCCGAACAACAGTTGCAAAGGATAAGAAGATTTATGGAGGTTGATCCGCTCTCACTGACCTGTCTTTGTGTGACGGGGCATCTGGTGACGTATGCCAGGTTGTTCCTGAGATTTAGTGAAAACAATAGCTGTTGGGTGGATTAGCCGCAAAATCTCACCGTTAGTTTATATGCCGGAAGCAGGAAATTATTCTGACAACCTGGACATCCTGCTCCTTATCATAGAGCTCCACAATATAGGAAAAATCTGATATTTACTTTTATTTTTTTTTATATTCTGCGATTATGGAGGAATGTTTCCCCAGATTACTTGAATAGCTGTATTTGGAAAGAATGAATCCTTCTAGTATGAGTGGGGAAGTGTGTTTAAATGGATTAAAATATAAAAAAGGGGTAATTGTGACTTTTTATCACACAAATTGTTGTTGTGACGTGTGTGTGTGTGTGTGTGTGTGTGTGTGTGTGTGTGTGTGTGTGTGTGTGTGTGTATGAATCTGCCCATATGAAATTCCCTATTTGCGGAGCATTCCACCTGCAGAGACAGAAAAGACAGGATCATAAAGGCAGAAGGAATGCGTGGCCCGTTGCTGTGTTGGGAATGTGTTACTCAGCAGATTCCGAGGTTCGGGATGAGGCACACGCGTTTACGTGTCCCAGAATGCTCAGCTGGTTTGGGGGTAAACAGGAGCTAGTGAATGTGTGAAATAGTGAAGGAATTTTGCTTTTCACAGCCTGTGGATTTCATGCATTCCGCAATGATGGGAAAAAACTCCCACTAAGCAAACAGACCTCATTCTCAAACATGCAAGCCATAAACAAACGCCCTACTCAAGCCACAAAAATCTGTTGATATGCTTTACAAAATTACCTAGCAGCTGTAGATCTTGCTAGATTTTTTTTTTCCAACACACACAATACTTCGGGATACATATTAAGCTTCTTGAACCATGTCTTCTGTATGTTTACTGTGTGTATATATATATATATATATATATATATATATATATATATATATATATATATAATATGTATGTATATTTATATGTATATATATATATATGTATATAAAACAAATTATAAATAAATAAGAAAATGATTAATTAATTAAAAATAAAATAAGAAACATGCATTTATTATTATAATTTATAATTATATAAAATAAATTATAATGCATATTAATAAAAAATTAAATAAATTAATACTTTATTTAAATAATTTATTATTAATGTAATTTATTTTTAGTTTTATTTATTTTTTATATTATTATATATAATAAATTATAATAATAAATGTTTCTTAGTTTATATAAAGTAGGAAATATGTATTTTTATGCAGTTATATTTTTCTTTTAAAAAATGTAAATGATGAAATTGTTTAAATTACGCTGTAAGCTCTACGCTAGTCTTGCATTCTGAACCTGGTTGCAGCTCGCGACCTGGTGTCAGTCCCGCTTGCTGCAATGCCTCATGGGTACGTCACATCTCACACACAGGGCACAAGAATTCAGCGCACACCTGCTCTGTCAGCCCCGTCACCCTGCGATCTGTTATAGATGCATTATTTTGGCTGATCTGTAGAAAACTATGGATTGTAATGTTATGAGCACTACATAAAGTATGTTTGTGGCGTGTGATTTTGCAGGTCTCTATTGTCTCTTATAAATAGCAAAACAATGAGCCCTTTTAGGTTGTTTTTAGTCAGTCTCTGGCGGATTAGACTTGAGTTCTCATGACCACTCAGACTTTCAGCGGTTTTGCGGAAACAATAGTGAAACTCATTTAGCATTTTGTTTGAAATGTACTGCGTCCTCTGTGAATTATGTGCCCACAAAAGTAGGAAGCAGAGCCGCCCAAGAGCTGACAGTGACCAGTGTGGTTTCCAAGAAGCGAGACGAATATGACGTGTGTGTGTGTGTATGTGTGTGTAAGGAAAAAATTGGACTAGATCTCCTGTATGTGCAGTGCAGTGAAGTGCCGAGTGAGAAAGTGCTGCGTATCGCACTGCTGCAGTGTTACATAACAGAGATGACTCGCTGTGTGTGTGTGTGTGTGTTTAAACCCATGTGGTTTAAATGTCCTTCAGGAACAGGAGCTCACTGACAAGAGAAAAACAGATGGACAATATTGGAGGTCAGTTTTCACAATCTAATGATTGAAACACAAGCAATCTCTCACTTGGTAACACACTGGCAACCCCTTAGATCAGTGCTGCTCATCTGCTGATCTCAGAGCAGGGTTGTGATCTCAGTAAGCTGTCTGTTAGCTGTCCAGATCACCAATCTTAACCAGATCCAAACAGCACATCTCTCTCTCTCTAACTCTGTTAAATTATTCATGGTGATGAGCTACGATCGGAGAGGGATGCAGGGTTATTCCGGACACACGCTGGAATGGAACAGAATATGAAACCACCGTGTTAATATTTCATTCTGCCATCTGCTTGATTTCTGGCGAATCGGGATCAGAGGGCTGGAGAGATTCAGTTTCTGGTCCTGGATCATGGTGGCCATCACATAGCTTGAATTTGACTATGCAGAAGATTCTGGCCAAGAATGGTGATATTTCTAAATGAAACAGGATAATCAAGGAGAAAATTATGAATTATGACTTATAATTTACATTGTACAAGGTAAATAGGGGATGATTTGACTTTGTGATGTTTAGCAGCAGGTGAATCTGAAATCAGATATGATTTCCTTGCGGAAATTTGTTCACAACAACTCGCAATCCAGCTGTAGTCTGTACTGTAGAATGCTTTAGTCCCCTGTAGTCCGCTGTAGACTGCCGTAGTGCGTCATAGTCCACCGTAGTCCACTGTAGACCGCCGTAGTCCGCTGTAGACCGCTGTAGTCCGCTGTAGACCGCCATAGACCACCGTAGTCCACCGTAGACTGCTGTAGAATGCTGTAGAACACTATAGACTGCCATAGTCCACTGTACTCTCCCATAGTCCACTGTAGACCACCGTAGTCTGCCGTAGACTGTCGTAGTCCGCTGTAAGCTGCTGTAGACCGCCATAGTCCACTGTAGACCACCACAGTCTGCTGTAGTCCGCTATAGGCCGCTGTAGACCGCCATAGTCAGCTGTAGACTGCCGTAGTCCGCCGTAGGCTGCTGTAGACCGCCGTAGTCCACTGTAGACCGCCGTAGACTGCTGCAGTCTGCCGTAGGCTGCTGTAGTCCGCTGTAGACCACTGTAGGCTGCTGTAGACCGCCATAGTCTGCCATAGTCTGCTGTAGACCACTGTAGTCCGCTGTAGACCACTGTAGGCTGCTGTAGACTGCCATAGTCTGCTGTAGACCGCTGTAGTCCGCTGTAGACCACTGTAGGCTGCTGTAGATCGCCGTAGACCGCTGTAGACCACCGTAGTCTGCTGTAGTCCGCCGTACTCCGCTGTTGTCCACTATAGGCCACTGTAGTCCGCTGTAGACCACCCTAGACTGCTGTAGACCACCATAGTCCACTGTAGACCGCTGTAGACCACCCTAGACTGCTGTAGTCCTCTGTAGACCACCGTAGTCCGCTGTAGACCACCCTAGACCGCTGTAGACCACCGTAGTCCACTGTAGACCACTGTAGACCACCCTAGACCGCTGTAGTCCTCTGTAGACCACCGTAGTCCACTGTAGACCACTGTAGACCACCCTAGACTGCTGTAGTCCTCTGTAGACCACCGTAGTCTGCTGTAGACCACTGTAGACCACCCTAGACCGCTGTAGTCCTCTGTAGACCACCGTAGTCCGCTGTAGACCACTGTAGACCACCCTAGACCGCTGTAGTCCTCTGTAGACCACCGTAGTCCGCTGTAGACCACTGTAGACCACCCTAGACCGCTGTAGTCCTCTGTAGACCACCGTAGTCCGCTGTAGACCACTGTAGACCACCCTAGACCGCTGTAGTCCTCTGTAGACCACCGTAGTCTGCTGTAGACCACTGTAGACCACCCTAGACTGCTGTAGTCCTCTGTAGACCACCGTAGTCCGCTGTAGACCACTGTAGACCACCCTAGACCGCTGTAGTCCTCTGTAGACCACCGTAGTCCGCTGTAGACCACTGTAGACCACCCTAGACCGCTGTAGTCCTCTGTAGACCACCGTAGTCTGCTGTAGACCACTGTAGACCACCCTAGACTGCTGTAGTCCTCTGTAGACCACCGTAGTCCGCTGTAGACCACTGTAGACCACCCTAGACCGCTGTAGTCCTCTGTAGACCACCGTAGTCTGCTGTAGACCACTGTAGACCACCCTAGACCGCTGTAGTCCTCTGTAGACCACCGTAGTCTGCTGTAGACCACTGTAGACCACCCTAGACTGCTGTAGTCCTCTGTAGACCACCGTAGTCCACTGTAGACCACTGTAGACCACCCTAGACCGCTGTAGTCCTCTGTAGACCACCGTAGTCCGCTGTAGTCCACTCTAGGCTGCTGTAGTCCGCTGTGCACCTGACACACCGAGAGCAGGAGAGCACCTGTTTCCTGGCATTGCTTTGCCTTTTGTCCATTTCTAGACAGTTTGACCTTCCTGACCTTCCTCTTCCTGTCACTCTCACTCCAGATTTCTCTCGTTTGTCTCTGGTGTGTTGGCAAGGCTTCTTGTTTTCATAGGAACAGGCTGTTGTAGTGGTGATGGCTGACTAATGACATGTTTTTTTCAGTCTTTGGGTTTATTGGTGCTTCCCATGTGACCTTATGTTGTTCATTATGTGTGTGTGTGTGTGTGTGTGTGTGTGTGTGTGTGTACCTGCAGATAAAGTGTGTGTGTATGTATGTATGTGTATATATATATATATATATATATATATATATTACATTTTATTATTATATAGTATAATAAAATATAATATACATTTCTAAATAAATATTAATACATTTAAAATGAATATGAATAATTAATAAATATTTCAATTATTATTAAATTAGTAATAAATTCAAACATGATTCCGCTGTATGAATTTGCAGATCAGAGGTCATATGAGTGGAAGTGATTGGAAATGAAGTCTAGTGTGACCGGCTCTGAAAGCATCTAAATAAATAAAGAAGGAAGAGTTTTGCCTTTCAGTGGTCCATGCTGGGAAATCCAGCTAGCAGGTAGTAGCTAGTTTCACACGGCTTCTGACTGGCTGACCTGGTGCTGACCTGTAGATCATCTTTTTGTTTGTGTACTGATGGGAGTTTGCCTGATAAGACAGAAGAGCTGAGTTTTAGCTACAGTATGACTTGTGTTTCTCTCTTTTAGAAAGTACTTCCTCTGGTTCGACTCGTTCTGCTCTCAGTATTGTTCACCATTTTTGACCTGGTGGGAAACAAAAATCTCCTGAGATTATTTACTGAAATCTCTCAAACTTCCTGTTTGGATGTTTATTCCACATATTTTTCAAGGAACAAATAACTTGCTTACCAGCTGATTCAGATCTTTTGTTTGTGCCTCGTCTCAGTGTTTGTGTGTTTAACTGCAGCTTGCGCACAAAGACTAAATATATATAAAAAAACACCTCAACAAAACCGAGGAAGAGGAAGCGGACTGACTGTCGATGGTGGCAGGAAGACGTTGGTGGCACTGTGAGGTGAAGCTGGGCCCGGCGTTCCCAAGCTCGGGTCTCCTGCGATGAGAACACAGATCCTGTCCTGACTCTGATAAGGCTCTCAGAAAACTTCTCAGGACTCCAGTAGACGTTTTTCCCAGAGGATCATGAGGTTTTTTGGGGTTTTTTTGCGGATCCAGGAATGGGATGTCACGCATTTCACCAGCAGGTGCAGTGGCACTATTCCAGCTGATTTCTGACAGCATCCGTGAGAAAAACTGTGACTTTTATAGTCGTTCTGTTTTTTTTTTAACCACACAGAATTGTGGGATTGTAGGATTAACAATTGTGAGAATTTTTTTTTTTTACTATATATATTATTTGTCCAATCAGAAGGTTCAAAATGGCTTTTGAAATACTTTTGAAAACAATTTTAGTACACACTAAAATATTAGTAATAAGTATATATATAAATATATATATATATTATACATGGTATTTAATAATATTATATTATTTATAGCACTTATGATAATATAGTATTTTATTATTAAATTTAATATTTAATAATATTGCAATATTATATGCTATATATATATATATATATATATATATATATATACACAATACACTCAAATATTATTTCAATATTTTTTTAAATGAATTATTATATATATATATATATATATATAATAATATGCTGTATATGCTTATATATAACTAAAATACTCAAATATTATTTCAATATTTTTAAATTATTTATTAAATTATATAATATTATTACATTTTAAAAAATGCAATTTTTCCTGGTGAAGACATAGTTAACATGTCAAACTGATCCTTTTGGCAAAGTCATGTGACTGAATGTGTTGCCGTACACAAATACCTGTGCTGTGTTTGCACTGGAGTCATTCGTCTCAGTGATGCTATCGGTTGCTGACCCCTGTGAAACCATACTGCGCGTCTCTTGCGTAAGTTCAGGAATGTTCTCCACTGAACTCGACTCCTCAGCGCTCCTCGTTTCACGTAACAGACCTATCAGCCTTTCCGACCGCGGACGAGCCTCTCAGAGGTGAAGAGACGCTGACTGTGTGTGTGTGTGTGTGTGTGAGAGAGAGAGAGAGAGAATCCTATTATGGCTTTAAATGTCTCCTCTGTGTCACACACACAAATCTGTCTCTAAAGATAGAGTTGATTCCTGTGAGAGTTATCGTTGCTATGCCAATCTCTGCATGATCCGCAGCGTGTGGTTATGAGCGTTATAACGGCCAGAGCAGAATTCTGACGTGGTTATGATGATGGAGGTTTATGATAGACAGCTGGTGTGTGTGGTGTTTGTTCTGGCATTATAACAGCCTCACAGAACAAACACACTCCAGCAGCCGCATGAAGACATGCTTCAGACAGACTCTGATCCACTGAGCTCTCCGTCTGGATGAGAAGTGCTTTGATTGTTTGGTGGATTTATGACATAAGATCTCATTTTCATGTACAAACATACTCTTCAAATGGCCAACAGATTGGTTTATTTTCCTTTCTGGAAATACTGATCTGTTTTGTAACAACACAATGAGCTTAAATGTCATTTTCCAAAGCCCAGTGAGCACACAGACGAAGCATTTAAATTTCTGACATAAATGATGCTCCTGAAGGCAGACAATAATATTACTGATTAAAGAAGGTCCAGTTCATGTTTGTATTTCTTTGGTGGCGAGTCCATCATGCTTTGCAGATGTGATAATCATATTTTTTGCTTTGAAAGTGTCATAGAATTTCTTTTTTCTTATATTTATCTTTGCTGTGAGCACTAAATTATTTCATATTTTATATTATTTTTGAATAATTTATTTTTTTCTTTACTCATCTTTTCTTAATAATATTTTTATATAATAATATTCTGAGTTTTATTTTATTTTAAGAATTTATTTTTTCTTTTACTCATCTTTTCTGTGAGCACTTGACTGAAATATTTTTATATAAAAATATTTTGAATTTTATTTTAAGAATTTATTTTTTCTTTTACTAATTTTTTTTCTGAACACTTGACTGAATTATATTTTTATATAATAATATTCTGAATTTTATTTTATTTTAAGAATTTATTTTTTCTTCTTTTTTTCTTCTTATATTTTCTGTGAGCACTTGACTAAAAAATATTTTTGTATAATAATATTCTGAATTTTTTTTTTTACTAATTAATTTTTCCTTTTACTCATCTTTTCTTTGGGCACTTGACTGAATTATTTATTATATATTTTATTGATTTATTTTATTCATTAAGAACTTTTTTTTCATCTTTTCCATGAGCACTTGTCTGAAACGTTTCTTTTTTTAAATCCTTCTCTATACTTTCGATATGTTTTTATAAATGTAAGTTAACTTTCCTTAAGAAACTGTATTTCCTCTGTGAAATTCATTTTCATGTTTTTTAACCCTTTTATGAGAACATATTTGTTTTTCTATCTATATAAAATAACCTTTTGTCAAGTACATCAGTTGATTAAATTAATTTATATAAATTCTTAATTGCGAGATATAAACTCACAATTCTGAGAAAGAAGTCAGTCTTTTTCCCCTCACAATTGGACATTATAACACAAAAAAAGTCAGAATTACGAGATGAAAACTCGCAAATGTGAGATAAAAATTTGCAATTATTTTTTAAAAAACGGTTTATTCTGTGGCAGAAACAAGCTTCCATATACATCTAACTAGGCATATAATAGAACATTAATAACTAAATCAGATGATTCAAGTAAAAATCAGAGGAAAATCTTATGAGAAACATTTTTTGGCCCTTGCATTTGAAGTGTTTTGTTGTTGTGGGCTGTTTTCATGACTTTCAGGTTTCTTCTTGAATGATGAAGTGTCTGTAGTTCAGCACTAACAGGCCAGCAGAGCTCCTGTCTGATCCGGGAACAATGAAAGTGTATTTTTATTGGTAAGATGGAGGTTTGCCAGGCTTTTAGGGGATTGTTTACCCCATAATGATTTCCACAGTGGAATTATTTATGATTCGAATCATGTGAGTGTGCGTGAGAGAGAGTTATTTGATTAACGTTTAAAGCCTGTTACTCTTACAAACAATCTGCTTTATTGTCTGATCCTATTTTCTTATTGAATCTGGTCATAAGATCATAACTTTGAGTGCCAGCTGCGACAGACGGCAGCCGTCCTGACCTGAAGGTTTAACCGCAAAACCTACTTGAATCAAGGTTAAAGAGGTCAGACACACTGTGTGACCTATGATATGAGTTACCGTAAATATATTAAAAAATATTATAAACACAAAAAATATGATTTATGCGTTTCATTTATGTATGACTGTCAAATATGCATTTAGTAGTTCATGTTAAAATGGTGTAATCCAAATAGATGGAAATTTTATATGCAATTCAAATACATTAATCTTAAATAGTTTTTTGAGTCTAAGTGGAGATGCTTGATAGGATGTTGAATATTGGATAATGTTATCCGTAGCATTAGTATTATCAGCATCGATCTGGTTAGACTGAATTTCAGGGGTTTTTCTTTCATTGTAATGAGTAACCTTCTTTTCTAAGTGGGTTTTAATGGTTTATAATGAGTAATGATGGGTCTTTTATCATATTACCGTTAATGCCTGTTTTCTGAAAGCAATACGCATAATAATAATATGCAACACTAAACTGCCTGGAACAGCAAGATCTTCATGAGCCCTGCACAGGAAGTGACATCAGATGTGTGATGTGATGGTAATGTTGTGTTTGTCCTGTTCTCAGGTCTTCCAGAGCAATACTACAGCCTGACGTGGTTCCTGAGCCCCATCCTGGGCCTCATGTTCACCCCTCTGATCGGCTCGGCCAGTGACCGCTGTACGCTGCGCTGGGGCCGACGACGGCCCTTCATCCTGGCGCTGTGTGTGGGCGTCCTGCTGGGCGTGGCTCTCTTTCTCAACGGCTCACTGATAGGTGAGGAAACTTCAACATGAAAATGATTATTTACATTCTTAATACATATTTCACGTACCTGAGATCATTCCTAAAAGCTCTTTTTCCTACCAAGGTTTTTTAGACATGTACCGTGGTAATACCTTGTTTTTGTACAATATTCTCTTGACTATCTGTCACATGCTTTGTGTGTGTATCAGCATGAACTCCGTCAGTCTCTATGACATGGGAAAGGACTAGGAACCAGTTCACAGGGAACTGTTTCCTGTTGTGCCCCTTTTTACCTTTCATTGCCTATCTGGAACAACTTCCTGTCTCCACGGCTAGCTTGCTGCGCGCCGACTCCATTGTCAGGAAGAAAGCGTAATACTCACCCTACCGCTGACATACACACAGCTATGAGTCTTGTTAGTTTCCGCCCTCTATATGCATGTTTTTGCAGTTTCATACACTAAATATTATAACAATGATGTTTAAAATAATACTAGAAAGAAATGTATTAGAAAGATTTACTTTTTATTTTATTTACTATATATTTATTTATTTGTGCACCATCATGCTAGTATGTTGTGAATGTCACCAAGGCTTTACTAATTTAATTTAATTTAATTTAATTTATTTATTCATTTGTTTGTTTGTTTGAGTTAGTTTTATTTAATTTTTTTTTTTTTTTGGGTGCACCATCATGCTAGTATGTTGTGGATGTCACCAAGGCTTTGCTAATTTATTTTATTTAATTATTTTATTTATTTATTTGTTTGTTTATTTATGTAGTTTAGTTTTATTTTATTTAATTTATTTAATTTAATTTAATTAAAAAAAAAAAAAAAAATGTGTGCACCACCATGCTAGTATGTTGTGAATGTCACCAGGCATTGCTATTTTATTTGTTTGTTTGTTTAGTTAGTTTTATTTTATTTATTTATTTATTTTTTGTGCACCACCATGCTAGTATGATGTGAATGTCACCAAGGCTTTGCTAGTTTGATTTATTTGTTTGTTTTTGTTTGTTTGTTTAGTTAGTTTTTTTTTTTTTTTTTTTTTTTTTTGTGTGCACCATCATGCTAGCATGTTGTGGATGTTACCAAGGCGTTGCTATTTTACTTTATTTTATTTTATTTTATTATTTTATTTATTTGTTAGTTTGTTTGTTTATTTGTTAATGTAGTTAGTTTTATTTTATTTTAATTTATTTAATTTCATTTTTTTTTTTTATTTGTGCACCACCGTGCTAGTATGTTGTGAATGTCACCAGGCATTGCTATTTTATTTATTTATTTATTTGTTTGTTTAGTTATTTTTATTTTATTTTTATTTTATTTTTTTTGTGCACCATCATGCTAGTATGTTGTGGATGTCACCAAGGTGTTGCTAATTCATTATTTTATTTTATTTTACCACCATAATATGTTGCCATAATGTTGCTAAGTGGTTTCTGTGGTGTTTTTTTTAGTGCATTTCTGTTGCTAGGGTGTTCTGGGTGGTTGCTAGGTGATTCTCTATTACTAGCCCAAATCAAAAGTCCACCCGAAGTATCTCTCAGGTCCCTTCTTCAATGTGTTTTTTTTTTTCTGTTTCATAATCCAAAATTGAGCACAGCACGTCTCTGCGCAATGAAGAGTCATTCATGAATGAAATTCATTCCGCAGAATAAACGGTGTGGGACGAGCGACACACTAAAGTCTCATACTTTAGGTTAAGGATTATTCAGATCATTGCGAGCAGCAGCCAACACCAATAATTACAGAAATAAAGCACAAACTGACCCCGTGACCTCAGGCTGTAGCGGCACATGCTTTATTATAACCCTGGAAAAGCTCTAAAATAAGCAGAACAATCAATATATGTCTGTGTGTTTTCACACGCACACACACATGTAACATGGTGCATGATGCGACAATGTGCCGGATCAAGGTCAGGACACAGAGGTCTGAACCGGGATGTTTGTGTTCCCAGAGGGCTGTGTGTGTGTGTTGGCGTACATGAAAGTCTGTGTGAAATATTGATGAACTGTAAATGTGCACGTACAGTCTGCTGAAAGAGTAATTGTAGGTAGCCATCATTCAAAATATTCACTGCTTTGTGTGGGTGTGTGTGTGTGTGTGTGTGTTTTAAAATACTGTAACTAATATGTTCAACTATCACTAGATCAGTTTCTATGTTTGCGATATGACTTTTGAGCTTTGACCTATGAAGATGTCATTCATGCAAGACTATGGAGTATGAAAGAAACATTCATAAAATGGTTACTTTTAAAGCCTATTTTTATGCATTATTGTCAAAATAATCTGTAAACCTTTTTATTTATATATTTCACGTATATGTTTCAGGCACATTATATGTATTTTTTTTTAAATCCAAAATATCATAAGGACATAAATACAACTGTTGGAAAAGAACTGTTATTTAATTCATTTATAATGTATGTTTACCGTGTTGACTTTCACCAATATGATTCAGAAGCTGGTGTTGCTTGCTTCTTTGTTTGTTTTTTTAGCCAAAAAAGTATTTTAAAGAATGTAAACTAGGTTTGAATATAATAGACACCATATGACTTTATAAATGAAAGTTATTGGTCCTTATAGGTTTAATTTGTTGGTAATTTGTTAATGTTTTCAACTATTATTTAACACATTTAAATACATTAATAATAGTGATATTTTAGTATTATTTATGCATTATTATGATATTTTATAAAATATTAAAATGTTAATATTTCTATTGTTTTGTTTTCAGTTTTCATTTTAATTTTAGTTTAATTTTAAGTTTAGTTATTTTGTTATGTGCTTTTGTCTCATATGTTTTTGTTTAAATATTTCTATATAGCTTTAATTAATTTTTGTCAGTTTTAGTTCCAGTCATCTGAGTACTTTAAGTTTCAACTTTTTCAGCTTTTAACTGAGGTTTTTTAAAATCTGTAGTCAATAATTTTATCCCTTAAAACTCACTTTTTGATCACCAAAATGGCATATTTAAACGTTTTCTCCTTAAAAAAAAATTTATTCATGCCTTAAATAGCTTAAATGTAACTCTACACCCTTGACTCATTTAGTATACGCGGTTCTATGAATATGCAAATTATCCCCGCCTCCACTCACTCACACCAGTTCAGAGATCTACTCGTTGACGTGATTGGTTACAAGGTAGTTTGTGACGTCAGAAACACCAGCGATTTCAAACCATGACTGTCTTTTTTTCACTGGAGTTTTAAGGAGAAAATCCTCAGCAATGGTGTTGCCATGAATTTGCACATGATTTGTCTTAAAGCATATCAAAAACACCACACAGACATATAAACAACATTAAAAACTTGATTTTCACCACAGGGGGACTTTAAGTTCATCAGTGACTTTTTTTTCAGCTTCATTTCAATTTTCCGCAAACTATTTTTAGGTTTAGTTCTAGGTTTAGTTTTAGTTAACCATAGCAACACTGATCCCGTAGATTTTTCCCTCCAAATCAACCAGGAAATTGTGTAAAACTCTCGAATGTCAGATGATCCATCTCCTAATAAGTAACATAAACGTGTTTCTGTGTGTGTCTCTCAGGTCTTGCTCTAGGAGACGTGCCCAATAACCAGCCGATAGGAATAGTGATGACTGTTTTGGGGGTGGTGGTGCTGGATTTCTGTGCGGATGCGACGGAGGGCCCCATACGAGCGTACCTGCTGGACGTGGCCGACACCGAGGAGCAGGACATGGCCCTCAACATCCACGCCTTCTCTGCAGGTACAACACACATAAACTCCTCATAGATCACAACGTGAAAAGCTTGACGGGATCATTTTGACAACGTTGTAGTCTGTAAACGAAAAATGCAAAGGAAAAACTTCCGTTTTTAGTACATTGTTGTCATGTAAACGTTTCCTAAACTGTGCGTGTTGTGTGTTTCAGGGCTCGGTGGAGCAGTGGGTTACGCTCTGGGCGGTCTTGACTGGACGCACACCTTCTTGGGTCGAACCTTCAAGTCTCAAGAGCAAATCCTGTTCCTGTTCGCCGCGGTTCTGTTCACGATCTCCGTGGCTCTGCACCTGTTCAGTATCGAGGAGCAGCAGTTCAGTCCCCAACAAGACCGTCTGGACGAGGAGGCGGAAACAGAATCCAGCGTTAAAATCGCAACGCACCATCCCCAGCTGGACATGATCCACGAAGACGAGCACTACGACTATTACGACACGGACAGGCGATCGGAGCGCGAGCTGGATATGGACTTCCTGGACGTGGACATCGTTCGCAGTAAAAGCGACTCCGTTCTGGCCATGGCCGACGCCACGCTGGACCACCTAGACCACGATATGCTGTTCCTGCGCGAAATCGAGCCGTCCATCTTCCAAGATCGCATTTCTTCCTATCACGGGTCGCCGCCGCGCCGCAGCAGCAGCGCAGGGAGTCAGGAGTTGCTGCGCGGGAGGTTCAGTCGCTTATCAGCATTTTTGCAGCAGATGGAAAGCGAGGGAGAAGAAGCTCTGCTTAACAATCAGCTCAACGAATCCAAAGCGCCCAACGGACATCCGACGGACCTCAACGGCCACGGACCGCCCGGTTTGAAGCCCTCCAGCACCAGCGCATCCATGCGCCGCAGACGCCACACTTTCTACCGACAGTCGTCCTGCACCTTCTCCTACTACGGCCGGGTCGGATCCCACCGCTACCGATACCGGCGCGCCAACGCGGCGTTCCTCATCAAGTCGTCCCGCAGCATGAACGACATCTACGAGATTGATAAGCGACAGAAGCAGAGGAACGGCCAGAGAGCGAGGCATCAGAGCGGGAACACCAACTCCAGCGGAGACACGGAGAGCGAGGAGGGCGAGGCCGAGACCACCGTACGACTGCTCTGGATGTCCATGCTGAAGATGCCCAAAGAGCTGCTGAGACTGTGCGTGTGTCACCTGGTCACATGGTTCTCCATCATCGCAGAGGCCGTGTTTTACACCGACTTCATGGGGCAGGTCATCTACGAGGGCGACCCTACGGTGAGATCCTGTGTTTTCATAAGACGTGTCTACGTTTGAGGAATAGTTCACCACTAAATGATCATTTTATTGTAATTTAATATCAGAAAACTAGTACATACAACTTGAGCACTATATATAACTTTGTCTGAGATAAAAGACTATATTTAAAATATATAAATAATATTTATTGATGTATTAATTTTAATAAAAAACTGATTTTTAATTAAAAGAAAAGCTAATAATTAAATCATAAATATGTACAAGTAAAATTGATTAATTAAAATAAAAGCAAATAAAATTCACTTAAGAAAAGATTAAAAATTTGTTATAATAATAGTAATTATTATTATTACAAATGTTTCATCTTATTTTGTTAAGTCTTTATAATAACAATCATAATAAAATAATATTTATTGATGTTTTTATTTTAATATTAAGCTGATTTTAAACTCAAAGAAAATCTGATAATTAAATCATTAAAATATAAAATTAAAATAAATTAATTAAAAATAAAAACAAATACAAAAACACTTAAAAAATTAAATATTTGTAACAATAATAATAATTATTTATTATTTGTGTGATTTGTGTTTATAATAATAATAATATAAATATTTATTGATGTATTTTTTTAATAAAAAGCTGATTTTTAATGAAAAGAAAAGCTGATAATTAATTCATAAATGTATGAAAGTATAATTAATTAATTAATTAATTAAAAATAAAAACAAATAAAATCCACTTAAGAAAAGATATGAGAAATTTATCATAATATTTATTATTATTATTACAAATATTTCCTCTTCTTTTATTAGGTGCTTATAATAATAATAATAATCATAATAAAATAATATTTATTGATGTATTTATTTTAATAAAAAGAAAAGCTGATAAAGTAAATAAAAAATATAAAATTAATTAATTAAAAATAAAAACTAATAACAAAACAAATAAACAAAATACAAATATGTATTATTATTATTATTATTATTTATTTGGTGTGATTGTGTTTATAATATAATAATGAAATATTTATTGATGTATTTATTTAAATAAAAAGCTGATTTTTAATGAAAAGAAAAGCTGATAATTCAATCATAAAATATATATAATTAAAATACATTAATTAATGAAAAATAAAAACAAATAACAAACATTTAATTATTTTTTTCCAATTATTTAGCTTGTTTGTGATTGATGACAGTGGGTTTGCTAAGATGTTTTTGAAGAGATGACATTGTTCAAGTTAAATTTCAATCTGATGACAAAAAGGATTTAGAGAGCTAAAAAAAGAGGAAAATGGTGTGGTTTCTCTGACATCACCCTGAATATGAATGTCTGTGTTCCCTGTAGGCCCCGCTGAACTCCACAGCCCTTCATAACTACCACAGAGGGGTTCAGATGGGCTGCTGGGGGCTGGTGATTTACGCCACCACCGCTGCCATCTGCTCAGGTGCGTATCCTGAAACTACAGCTGCAGTCGTCTGATCAGATCACGTCTAATTCTTCATTTCTTTTGTGATGCAGCTTTACTGCAGAAGTACCTGGATAACTTTGACCTCAGCATAAAGGTCATCTACATCCTGGGCACTCTGTGCTTCGCGGTCGGTACGGCCGTCATGGCCATCTTCCCAAACGTCTACGTCTCCATGGTGATGATCAGCAGCATGGGAATCATCTCCATGAGCATCTCGTACTGTCCGTACGCTCTGCTGGGCCAGTATCACGACATTAAAGAGGTCAGAGTCGCCCGCGCACTCACATTCATCTCTCTGAGACTGTAATCCTGCCGTATTAAAGCTAATCCCATCGCTTGACCTAATCTTTGTCCTGACCGCCGTGACCAGTGTTGAGGGTGACACTGCTACAGGTAACAGGCATTACGTGTCATCAGAGTACTTTCTGGGTGTACCGAGGAGCTAACTTGACTATGTTGTTCAGTAGCATGACCGCATTATATATAAATAAATAAATAAATAAATATTATATATATATAAACTTATTTTTTTTAATTAAAAATGTTTAAATGAATCAGAATTTTTCTCTTCCATGTCATATAATTAAAATAAATTAATGAAAAATAAAAACAAATAACAAACAAATAACAAACATTTAATAGAAATATTTGTTTTCCTTTGTCATGTGACCATTTTATATATATATATATATATATATATATATATTATAATTTTTTTTAATACATTTTAAAATATTAAAATATTTAATCAGCAAGAAATTGCAATCCCTATCAATTGTAAATATTAAATAAAAAATAAATTATTTAAAACACACACACATTATTTATTTATATATCATTTAAATATATATTTTAAAATATATAAAAATATTTAATCTGATAGAAATTGAAATTGCAATCTCTAAATTAAAAAAAAATAAATAAAAAAATATCTGTCCAGCATACAAGAAAACTGAATAGGTAATGCTGCAAATTTTATTTTATTTTATTTTGTTTTATTTTATTTTATTTATTTTATTTTATTTTATTTTAAAATTTATTTTTATTTATTATTATAATAAATAATTATAAAATTATAAAATTATTATGTATTTTATAAAATAAAAAAAAATCAAATATTTAAATTACTTAAAATATATAAGTATTTAATCTGCAAGAAATTGAAATTGCAATCTCCTATAATTTTTTTTTTTTTTTTTTTTTTATCTGTCCAGCAAGCAAGCAAACTGAATGGGTAATGCTGCTAATTGTGTTTTGTTTTGTTTTATTATTATTTTAACAAATAAAAATATTTTTTATAAATATTTAAATGTACATTTAAAAAATATAAATATTTAATCAAAAATTTAAATTGCAATAAAAATCTGTGTCATGGCTATTCCTTCTCTGGTCACAAGGTCTAGGAGTTTTCCATCTCAATATGCTTAAATTAAAAGAAGTACAACGAATACTATCATGATGTATGCATTTAATTCTACTTTACAGGTTATATAAAATGTATTATTATTAGTTGTTGGATTTTTTCTAAATCACAGCCTTAGAGCAGCTCATGCAGTGCAAGTTTTACTGGTGAATCTAAAGGTGCAAATACTCTGATAACTGCTGTATTCTCCTCCTGAGTCATTATTTATCTAAATAAACCACTGTTATGAGTTATTTGCTCAAAAACTTCCTATTTTTGATGTCCTAGAGGAGAACATCGATTACCAAATCTGTCCTGTGTCAGATTGTTTTAGTTTTTAAAGCTCTCTGAACAGATTTCTGTCAGCAAAGCTGCCCAGTGCAGGATGACTCTCATGAATAAATGGCTTTAGTTTTTAATGCTCTGAGAGTTCTTGAACTGATCTCTGTCAGTAAAACACACACAGCTGCAGGACAGAGAGCAGAATCACGGGACGTTGAGATGCGACTGATGTGTTTTTGCTGTTTGCAGTACGTCCAGCACAGTCCCGGGAACTCCAAGCGAGGCTTTGGCATCGACTGCGCCATCCTGTCGTGCCAAGTGTACATCTCTCAGATCCTGGTGGCGTCGGCGCTGGGCGCGGTGGTGGACGCGGTCGGCAGCGTGCGGGTCATTCCCATGGTGGCCTCCGGCGGCTCCTTCTTGGGCTTCCTGGCTTCCTGCTTCCTCGTCATCTACCCGGGGTCCAGCGGACAGGGCGACGGGTCGAAGGGCGAGCAGACGAAGGCCTTGACGTCATCTAGTAACAACGGCGTCACAGAGAAGCCCAGCTTCCTCAAGCTCACTCGCAAAGGTGCCGCAACCACAACCTGCAAAGTGGAGTGCGAATCCACACTGTGAATGTGATCGACAACGGCTAACATTCCCGACGGATGGGCATCAGCTGGAGCAGCTCGCCCGGGTGGGGGGGGGAGGCGCGCTTTTCTTCTTGTTTTGTTCGTTTGACTGTATTTGGCCTGGTGTTGCGGGTCTCAGGGCTGCATCTCAGGGCCACCAGGGGGCGACTCTGGGCTGAACTCTTCAGGGAAGAGAGAGAGAGAGGGAGAGCGAGAGGGTCTCTCTCGCTCTTCATCACATGCACTTCCCTTGCACACTTTCATTCTAAGCTCATCCTAAACAAATCTAATGTAAAGAATCTTTAATAGAAGTTCATCGCTCCAAAACTTCTTTTCCTATTTTTGTAACTGATGTCCTAGCGGAGGACATTATGATCACCAAAAGTTGCCCAGTGCAATAATAACAGTTGTTTCATTATAATGGCTTTATATTAGTCGTGTTATGCAGGTGAAAGGGTGAATCTCACGAATAAATGTCATATATTCATATCTTGAGAAAAATACCAGAAATTCTATTTGCATTTGCAGAAAATGAAGGCAGTTTTTAGAACCGTCAACATGTTTTTATTGTAACTTTGACTATTTTCATGACAATCCATTGCTGAAAAGTGAAATCATGGAAAACTTAAAGATACAGATATTTCTGAAGTGTTGTTTTTTTTGCTTGTTGCTTTTTTTTTTTTTTAAAGCAAAAAGCTAAATATCAGCTAGAAGCTGAAGTTGCAGTTGTTTATAAATAATATAAATCTGTATCCAATAATCATAAACATCTAGGAATCTAGGACATTTTCTTTTAAATAAGCATACATTGAAACAGTACAGCAGACACATTTAATTAATGAATTAATATGTAAATATTTTAAAAAAAATCCTCTTATTGCATTTCGACGAAGTCAGAGCATTCAGGAAAAAAATATGTATATCGTGGCCACAAATTAACAATTCGTTCCCTTGTTTTACTAAAACGTGCGCATTATATAAAAATTCGTTCCCTAGTTTTACTAAATTGAGCGCATGATATAAAAATTCGTTCCCTAGTTTTACTAAATCGCACGTACAATATAAAAATTCGTTCCCTAGTTTTACTAAATCGCGCGCAAGATATAAAGATTCGTTCCCTAGTTTTACTAAATCGCACGTACGATATAAAAATTCGTTCCCTAGTTTTACTAAATCGCACGTACGATATAAAAATTTGTTCCCTAGTTCTACTAAATCGCACGTACAATATAAAAATTTGTTCCCTAGTTTTACTAAATCGCACGTACAATATAAAAATTCGTTCCCTAGTTTTACTAAATCGCGCGCAAGATATAAAGATTCGTTCCCTAGTTTTACTAAATCGCACGTACGATGTAAAAATTCGTTCCCTAGTTTTACTAAATCGCGCGCATGATATAAAAATTCGTTCCCTAGTTTTACTAAATCGCGCGCAAGATATAAAAATTTGTTCCCTAGTTTTACTAAATCGCACGTACGATATAAAAATTCGTTCCCTTGTTTTACTAAATCGCACGCACGATATAAAAATTCGTTCCCTAGTTTTACTAAATCGCACGTAGAATATAAAAATTAATTCCCTAGTTTTACTAAATCGCGCACACAATAACAAAAATTGTTTCCTCTTTTCACTAAATCGTGCGCACAATATAAAAATCAGTTCCCTCGTTTTAATAAATTGTGTGCAGGATATAATAATTAGTTACCTCAATTCAGTAAATCGTGGCCACATTGTACTAAATCGTTCCCTTCTTTTGATTTAACTAAAACAAGGGAACAAATTTACAATGTGGCAACGATTTACTAAATTTTGTATTATCACGTATTAGTAAGTCATTGGAACGAATTGTTAATTTGTGGCATTGATATACATATTTTTCCCGCACGTCATGTGTGGCGCTCCGCACATTACAGTTGTAGAGAAATGTTTAATGTCATGAAAATAATTCCAAAATAAGAAATGCTTCATTTTCTTCATGCAAAATATAATTTCTTTTGATTTTGAGGTGAAAAATGACATTTCTTGTCCGTTCTCATGAGATTCACCCAAATAAAGGTGACTTGAGTCATGAGGGCGTCAGTGCCTCTTTTCATTGACGTACTGAAGTGCTTTAATATATTCTGTGCGAAGCTGCTGAGGTCAATGAGTGCGAGAAGTGAGTCTCCCTCATAGTTTTCCATGTTTCTCCCGCCCCTCGTTCATGTGTTTCCTAAGACGGCATAAGCAATGCTGAGGACGAATAATAATCTCAATGCTGCATCAGAGTTTTCACTCATATACCAAACCAAGAAAAGCATGACGCTTCTACACAGACAGACTTCCAAGTTGCAATGTCTTTATAGTGATTTTCTTCAATTGCATTTGTGATTTCTGAAGTTGATGGCACTTTTTGGCAGAACTTTTGGTTTATATCCTCTGAGTTTTTCTCCCTCTGAACGAGAGGAATCGGGTTGTTCACACTCGCACTAGCGGTCTGTTTACATTAGTGTTTGGTGGCGAGATGCGAAGCTGCTTCGTTCGCTCTCGTATATCTGAATGGACTCATCTCCGCCATCTTGGCTCCTCCGTGGCTCTTTTTCGGGCCTCAGCTGCACTCGACGGTTTTACTGATACTGAGGATGATTGTGCCAGACTGTGATTGACTGAGTTTTATATTTCACTCCAAGTGGATTTTCCAGACCTTTTGATGTGTGTGATGAAGGTCTGGTGACTTCTGTTTCTGATGTGAGCATCACTGTAAGCTGGATGTGATGAAGTCTTTACTGGACGCAATTCTACTTCCTGTCTAGATGGTTTACCAGGCCAGTGAAAAGGACATTTTGTTGAGGCACATTTGTACTGGCTTTAAGAGTATTAAAATCTTATGATAAGCTATATATATATATATATATATGATTTTTTTCTGGAATGTTTATTGATATAAAACCAAACTTGAACAAGAAAAACCATCAAGTTTCTGACAAATCAAACCGCATTGCAATAGCTGCACCAGCCTCGGTCAGTGTTGGCATTAACGGCGGTGAATCACTGGGGTTTGGTACACAAAAACACTTTTCATTTGAATACTTGAAGTGCAATCTTGGTTGTGTTTGGATATTTTGGGATGCGTTGGACTCCTCCAGACCTCGAAGCAAAGACTGGGGAATGTCGGGATTGTAAAGGACTCTCGGAGAGCGCTTCTGACTCCGTCAGGGATTGAAGTTTCCAGTATTGAATGTAACGTTTGTTTGTTTTTTTTAGGGCAAGAAGATTCAATGTTGCACCGAACTTGCACATACAGAGTTTTAAAAGAAAAATTAATCACTATCTTGCAATAGAAAAACCTAAACTGTGGTTATTTATTTTTTGAGCGCTTTATCCTAAATATTTAAAGATATTATAAGTACAGAGAAAAATATATTTACAGCTTGTGCAAAAGTGTGAGATGGGTAGTGTGTGTGAGAGAGAGAGAGAGAGAGAGACATGTATGTAAGCATGTCTATTTTTGCATGATTGTATGAACACCATGTGCATGTTTGTGCACGGAAGTGTGTGTGTGTGTGTGTGTGTGTGTGTGTGTGTGTGTGTGTGTGTGTCACATCTCACTCTTTTATAGGATGGATTTCAAGAACATGTCCACATCACCTTTCACCCTAAAATTGAAGAAAAAAAAAACCCCATTTGATTTGCATAAAGAAAATAAAGCATATTTTTAATGACCTTTTTCATCCCAAATTGTCAGTACTGCAGTAGAACAATATTAATCAGCGTTAATTAAAACAATATGTATGTATGCGCATATATATATTACATATACATATATACACACACACATACGTACATATGCAGTATATATCATATGTGTGTTTGTATGTGATATATCTATATCTGATATTATTATTTTCCCATTAAAATAATGAGAATTTGAGTGCAAATTTGTTTACTTTTTCATAATGCAAAATATAATTCCCTATTTCTTTATTTTGATTTTGGGGTGAAATGTTTTGTGACCTTGAGATTCACTCTATATAATCATCTTTAGTTTACAAATCACGTTTCACTTTAGCAAAAGGTCATACAGCAAAAAATACTGAAAACGACGTAGTCTTTCTCTTTCTGTGTTTTAGTTGGAGATGTCTTCTCCTCACTGTCACATGGAGTGTGTTTCACATTCGGGATGATCGTGGCATGTTTTCCTGTATGAAAACCAGACGGATGTTATTTCAGCGTATAATATGTATGACGGGAGAGAAACTCGCTGCAGTGTACTATATGCCTTTCATTTAAAAGATATGTGTATATATAGTTTCTTTTACTTCTGTACAAAAGCTCATTATTTTTTATTAGTTTTATTTTCTATGAGGACTGTATATAAATCCTGTACATATGCCTGCAAATGTAGACGAACTGAAAAACACTGTATTGAATGCACCTTTAAAGAATTTAAACCAAATACGACAGTCTGACCTCTGTGGTTTTTTTGGATTCTTCACACTTGTATTTCTCATATAGTCACACTGATCTGTGGTTAAATGAAAACTTCATCCAAATATGAAAGTCATACAGGTTTGGAGCAACATTAGAGTGAGTAAATTGAGATAGATTTAAGACAGCAACTGAATATAATTTTTTTTTTTTAAGTATTTTTTACAGTGTGTCTTTGTAATCTTAATAATCTCATCAACTTTTTTCACCTCACATTCTTTTTCAGCTGATGTTGAATTGTTGGTTAATGTTAATCAATATTAAAATACAAAAATTGTGCATTTTGAATGCTTTAGTGACTCTATAGAGTTAGTTATGCAAAGCATAATTGCCCAAAACAGGTTCCTGCCATTAACATAAACATGTGTTATTAGTCATCTCTATTATCTGGAAATTATATTTGATTTATATATATATACACATATATACATATATATTTGTGTATATGTATGTGTGTGTGTGTGTGTGTGTGTGTGTGTGTGTGTGTGTGTGCGAGTCACTTGTTAAAATGTTAACAAATAAAATTTTATAAAAAACTTAATCTATTTCAGCTAGTTGCCAAGGAAACATTTCTCATTTTCATTTACTTTAACTTGATGTGCTAAAATAGGCTAAGTACAACTAAAAATGACAAAACGCACAACAAAATTAAACTTTAACAAAAGTTCAAATGAAAAAACAAGTAAAAACTCAATGGTACTAAACGAACACTGCATTGATCTCAGAGATTGTGATGATTTGTTAACAAATTGCGCCCTCTAATGTCAAGTAGCGGTACTGCTTTGGCTATTTTAATGTGCCATTACTTGCCCAATTCACCCCAAACAATGTGAACAGCATCCCGTTTTGGTGGACTGTCCATTTAACCATGAAACATATTGATTTTGTATTAATGTTATTTGATCACGATCCACTCTCATTGTTTCTTCATCCTGATCATCATAAACTGATTTGCTCTTTGTCAGCGTTCATAAGAAGCTCCTGGATCATGTGAGCATATTTAAATGAGGAGATCTGACATTACTGGATCCACATCACCCTCAACGACAGACAGTATACCATCCTTTATCTTCATTACAGTCTTATAAATGAGTTTCCTGCGGTCAGGGATCATGATGAGCTCTGAGACGAACATTAAACGCTTAACTTTGAGCCCAAGGTACTTACTGGAGGAGAGGAAATTATGCTTTATGAATGAACTGCTGCGGTTATGGAGGTTTATTTAGAATTACTGACAGTAAATATCCATAAATAAACACTTAAAGACTTGTGAACAAATTACTGTGACAGTACCATGGTATATTATAACAATACCATGGTATTTATTGACAACCATATGTGAAATGCTAGTAAACTATGGTATATAATACTCCAAGAATACTATATGATGCTTTAAAAAGGAAAAAAAAAGCTAAAACTTAGATATATAATAACTAAAACTGAGATTTCACTTCTTATTCTTGGGATTAATGTTAAATAACAATATTATATTAATATTATATATGAAATGTTAATATGTGTATGTATATATATATAATGATGTAAATTTTTAAGTGATGGAAATGTATTATGGGTCATTGACGAATAATTTTAAAAGTGTAAAAAAAAACATAATGGAGATATAATTAATTCGGAAGTTTTATTATGTGTTAAGAAAGAGAATATGTGGTTTTTATAATGAATTAACACTGCTTTTGTCAGTTTTTATAAGATGGACAAAATTTGCCACCAAAAAAGTAATTCAGTTTAACCAAAATTTTGGTTTTACCGAATGACGATATTTTCAAACAATGCTAACAGGCTGATATCTAGCTAGCCATTGAGTAAAGGACAATCAAACATTTTATATTTAGTAAAAGTTTTTAAAATATTACTACATTTTCCATGTTTTATAGCGGTTGTACCGAATGACCTGATGTTTCGGGACATGCGTATGAGCAAGTGAAAATATGAATTTTTTAAATAGTTGAGAGTTAGTTAGTTACTTTGCTTCACGACCATGTGGTCCTTTATATATGTCTGAATGATGTCACATCCTGTCACATGATATTGACCGCATGACTTGATCCAAAATGGTCCATTTATATTAGTTACTCCGAATGACATCAATGAAATTCATTTTTCCGGACATTCTTTCTCATAACAAAGCAAGCTCATTAATACCATTTTGCACTATGTTGATATATGATGTTATAAAATCATTTATTACATTTTAAGATATTTATCACAAATGAAAGGGCTGTATTGGCCTTTGGACGGTTAAACCGAATGACCTTTTGACATTTCAAAATATATATATATATAAATGATATGTAAATGTAAATTATTATAAATCATATTTAAAATCATATATCATATACACATCACTGGTTTACAGACTAAGATTCTGACTGAAGAAACATTGTGGTCAAAAGTGTTACATTTCAGCAGTAATAATAAACATTTGTATTATATTTAAACACCCATAAATGCAGAGAAGTTTTACACCAATAACGGGATCCTATGGAAGTTGTTATGCGGTGAATCTCAGTCTCGTGATGTAAGGCAGATGGTTATAAACCTGAATCAGCACTGAAGATCAGTCAGTTTGCTGCAGTGGATTATTAACTTACAATGGAAGTCTAGCAGACACACGGGCCACGGTGTTAAGAAGCAGATGTGCAGACCTAAGCTGAAGTATTGCTTTTGTATATACTTTTTTGCATTGGGAAGTAATTCTTCGCCGATCTCATGCTAACATGCACACTTAAATGTTATGCTTATATATTTTCACATTAGTGCTGTAATTAAAACTACCTATCTTTAATTGCAGTACTGGCTGCTTGGCCACTATGTTTCTACCGTAAATGTATTAAAGAGGACATATCATGAAAATTTCCTTGTTTAAGTGCTGTAATTGGATCCCCAGTGCATCTATCAACCCAGAAAACGTGAAAAAGGACAACCCAGTAACTTTGTTATGGCGAGCCTTTCTCTGTAAGCATGTGAAGAAACGAGCCGCTTAGATTTCGCTCCTATTGTGACGTAGGAAGAGGATCTTATTATAATATTACTGCCTCTTAATCTGCACGTTTCCACCCACAGTGCCGCCATTTTGTTTTCGCAAGCAACAACGGTGTACCGGTTCTAACGCCATGGCAAAAGTTTGAGCAAAGCATGCTAACTGCTCACAGACGAGCACTGAACACTATTTAGAGTCTCGTTAGCTTTGATAGCCTGCAAGTTGACCCTGGCGAGCTTGATTGCTAAAAAATTAGTGTTTCTGTCCGAGCGATATTTTGGAAAAAATATTAGACCATTCACAGCATTTGATAGCAATCATAAACATTAGCCTGGAGTGTATGGCTCTGTTTGGCAAACAGGTATGCTATGTATAGTGAGCGTCCATATGGGTTTTGCACAAAAAATTAACATGACGGCACATGCTAGTCGACGAGTTGAATCAACTCCACAGCAACTACATAAATGTATCCACTAACCATTCAGAAACGTCCAGTTCTTCTTCCTGAGTCTCTCCATCAGTGTCGACTCCGGTTTGAACAATGTAAGGCTGAACACCGTTACTGACAATCCTCATGTTGGCTGCGTGAGATACTCAAGTTTTGTTGTTGTCGAGCAACCAAAGTGTGAGCTGTTAAAGCTCCGCCCTCTTCTGGAAAGGGGGCCGGGAGCAGCAGCTCATTTGCATTTAAAGGGACACACAAAAACAGCGTGTTTTTGCTCACACCCAAATAGGGGCAAATTTGCCAAGCTATAATAAATGATCTGTGGGGTATTTTGAGCTGAAACTTCACAGACACATTCTGGGGACACCAGAGACTGATATTACAACTTGTGAAAAGGGCATTATAGGTCCCCTTTAATGCAATGCCTTTTCTGTTCTTTTTTACAACTGTACAGCTTTTACAGCTGCTGTCAATCAAGCTTAACTTGTAAATGAACCCAGAATCTTCCTTTAACCCAAAGATGCTCATGCTGGAGTCTCACCTGATGCAGTGAGAGACGGATGATCGGGAAGGAAGCCGTCGTGGGGTTTTCGGAGGGAGCCAATGAGGTTTGATGAATCACTGGGAATAGTCTGCTTCTCAGGGCCATTTTAAGAGACGGGGAATCTTTATTAACTTTTGCGGATGTCTTTGCCTGGTAATGAACAAATCAATTATTCATCTTTTTTTTTTTTTTTTCATAATTTTAATTCGTCATACTGATCTGATAGATGAACATTTTATTTTTTCATCCCTGTTCTGAAAGAATAGCACAGTCCTCCTGTCACGCCGTACTGGTGGAACACCCAATATGGCTCCTATTGGTTTTATGCTTTCAGAAATAGTGATCAGTAATATTGATTGCTGGGGTGTTTGGAGGCCAAATCAACACCTCAATATCATTGTTGTGCTCCTCAATTCCTGAACCATTTTTGCTTTGTGGCCGGGCGTATTATCCTGCTGAAAGAGGTCACAGCCACTAGGTTTCCGATCCAACAGACAAGCTACTGTAGCTCAAATTGCTCAAGAAGTTAATGCTGGTTCTGATAGAAAGGTGTCAGAATACACAGTGCATCAGTTTGTTGCGTATGGAGCTGCATAGCTGCAGACCAGTCAGGGTGCCCATGCTGACCCCTGTCCACCGCCAAAAGAGCCAACAGTGGACACGTGGGCATCAGAACTGGACCACGGAGCAATGGAAGAAGGTGGCCTGGTCTGATGAATCGCATTTTCTTTTACATCACGTGGATGGCCGTGTGCGTCCCTTACCTGGGGAACACATGGCACCAGGATGCACTATGGGAAGAAGGCAACCGGCGGATTCAGTGTGATGCTTTGGGCAATGTTCTGCTGGGAAACCTTGGGTCCTGCCATCCATGTGGATGTTACTTTGACACGTACCAACTACCTAAGCATTGTTGTAGACCATGTACACCCTTTCATGGAAACGGTATTCCCTGGTGGCTGTGGCCTCTTTCAGCAGGATAATGCGCTCTGCCACAAAGTAAAAATGGTTCAGGAATGGTTTGAGGAGCACAACAACGAGTTTGAGGTGTTGACTTGGCCTCAAAATTCCCCAGATCTCAATCCAATCGAGCATCTGTGGGATGCATGGAGGCTCCACCTCGCAACTTACAGGACTTAAAGGATCTGCTGCTAACATCTTGGTGTCAGATACCACAGCACACCTTCAGGGGTCTAGTGGAGTTCATGCCTCGATGGGTCAAGGGCTGTTTTGGCAGCAAAAGGGGGACCAACACAAAATTAGGAAGGTGGTCATAATGTTATGCTTGATTGGTGTATATACCTTTTTTTGGAACAGCACATCCATGATTTTATTCATCTACTTCATGTAATCAGCTAATTATAAAACTGTTTTCATTGTCTAATTTTACATGCAGCCAAATGTGAGGTTTGGCGAGAGAAAGATCCCACACATGCAGAGAGAAATTCCTCTGACATTCACTGTAAACATGAGCACTTGTGCTTTCTGTAATTATCCATTGATCTAGTGTAGCCTGTTTGAAACCTTCCTCTCGAGTCATGAACACGGCCTTGGAATAGTTGCATGTGTGATTCCTGATAGTCATTACAAATATGCAGGCTTTTTATATTTAATTGTCTCCCTATATATCCCAGCTTTCCAATTAAGAGACATCCAAGCTGAATTATGCTTGCCATGGCAACCGAGTCAGCATGTGTTCCCTTTGATATCAGCCTGTCCCACAGGGTAGCGAGGTTTATCACTGTGTGCTAAAATTAGCACTTTCTGTCTGTTTCACACTCTCTGTCTCTCTCTCTCTTTCTCACACACGCCGTCTCCCTTCTTCAATTCCCATTCCGTGACTCGTCAAGGATAATGGCAGCGACCTGAAGATGACAGGAGTGTGAATGCCTTCTGAAAACACTGCTTCAACCCTCGTTAAATATTTACTATATTATTATTTGAGCTTTTAATTTGTGTTATCGTTCTTGTTACAAATCTGACTAGTTTGTTGCCTAAATATTGATTTCTGGTTGGTCGTGTTCATAGTGCATGTATAGTAGTCACTAAGTCAGTCACTAAATTTGAGTTGTGTTTACATTTAGTTTTCCAGAGAATTTCCCTATCATAACAGCCGCACTGTTTCCTTCATAACAGCTGCTATTGGATTTCTGCAGAGGAGCAGGAAGATGGATCACACCTCAGGGCCTTCATGTGATGTTTGTTTCTCTTGGGTAAAGAAGGCCTTCATTAGCCTCACATATGGAGGTGAGCAGCGGGTTAATGTATCGATCAGGTGACTATAGCTCTTCCCATCCTTGACCTTTGCTAAGTGGCTAACGCTCCGTCTTGTTAGAGTCTGCGGACGGAGTGATATTGACCACTGGGATGTGTAAAGCTCCTTTATAAACTGAGAGGTTTGTTAACATGAACCAATTACAGCGACATATTCATCAAGATCAGACACAAGCCGAAGCCTGACGCTAATGAAGCCTCACTGAGAGAAAGAGGAGTTTCTATTATCTATCTATCTATCTATCTATCTATCTATCTATCATTTATTCTTCTGCCCATCCATCCATCCATCCATTTATTCTTCTGCCCATCCATCCATCCAATGATCCATTAATTTATTCTTGTGCCCATCCATCCATCCGTCCATCTGTCCGTTTGTCCATTCATCCATTTATTCTTCTGCCTATCCATCTATCCATCCATTAATTTATTCTTCTGCCCATCCATCCATTTATTCTTCCATCCATCCATCCATCCATCCATTAATTTATTCTTCTGCCCATCCATCCATTTATTCTTCCATCCATCCATCCATTAATTTATTCTTCTGCCCATCCATCCATCCATCCATCCATTTATTCTTCCATCCATCCATCCATCCATTTATTCTTCCATCCATTAATTTATTCTTCTGCCCATCCATCCATCCATCCATCCATTTATTCTTCTGCCCATCCATTTATACTTCCATCCATCCATCCATTTATTCTTCCATCCATCCATCTGTCCATCCATTAATTTATTCTTATGCCCATCCATCCATCCATCCATTAATTTATTCTTATGCCCATCCATCCATCCATCCATCCATCCACCCATTTATTCTTCCGTCCGTCCGTCAGCCCATCCGTCCCTCCATCCATCCATTAATTTATTCTTCTGCCCATCCATCCATCCATCCATCCATTAATTTATTCTTATGCCCATCCATCCATCCATCCATCCATTTATTCTTCCGTCCGTCCATCAGCCCATCCGTCCCTCCATCCATCCATTAATTTATTCTTCTGCCCATCCATTTATTCTTCCATCCATCCATCCATTTATTCTTCCATCCATCCATCTGTCCATCCATCCATTAATTTATTCTTCTGCCCATCCATCCATCCATCCATTTATTCTTCCGTCCGTCCGTCAGCCCATCCGTCCCTCCATCCATCCATTAATTTATTCTTCTGCCTATCCATCCATCCATCCATCCATCCATTTATTCTTCTGTCCATCTATCCATCCATCTATCTATTAATTTATTCTTCTGCCCATCCTTCCATCCATCCATCCATCCATACGGTGTGCCATTCATTTTAAAGGTAAAAACTTTCCATGTCTCTTAATTAATATTAGCTCATGGAAACTGCATGCATAATTATGAAAGAATTAGCAAAACGCTGTTTAAAGTAGTTCTAGATGGATTACAGTTTATCCCACTGCAGGACGTGAACTTCCAAATGTCAAACACCCATCTACATATCTTCTGATTCAGCAGTTTCTATATGTTAAAACAGTAAGAAGCTTATTGGGAGGAAACTGCCCAACATGGGAATGAATCTCCTTTTCCATCTTGACCTTTCTGAAGTCCACAGTATGCTGTGATGACCTCTTCCCACTCGAGAATATTAATGACCGTTTCTCTGGCTTAAGTACCTATAAAGCAAATAGCAGACATGATGGCGGCGCAGGTAGAGCAGGTTTATCCTCCTCCTGAGCGCCAGGGTCAAGTTCAAACTACTGAACGTTGGAATTAATTTCCTGTGGACGCTAAACCGCTGTGGTTTATAACACCTCAGATGGCCCTGCTCACGTTTTCTTAAGATTCAAGGCTGTACTTTGTCAGAATCACACTGGGGCTGTGGGTTTGTTTCTGGTGAGTGTGCAGATCTCACTGAATGGACACATTAATCACTCGGCTACAGATAAAAGTCTACAGCCTTTAGTTTTAAAGCATTTTCAGTTTAAATTACTTGTTGTGGTTACTAGTCCAGATACTAAATGTGCGGTCAGAAAATGTTCTGTTGATAGATGATATTGGCTGCACAAAACTATAAGTAGCTTCATGAATTGCACTGCAGCTGCTGACAGTAAACACTCAAATAAAGCCCTGAATGCTGACACAGATTATAGTTTAGGCCTTGGCCCTCATGCCTGTAAGGTTGTTTTGATCTTGCTGTGTTTTGCAGGTGTGATGTTGCCCAGAGGTAAACTGTTTTTTCCCGATGGAGCTTCTGGAAATTTCTCATGTATATCTGTACAGATGAGTTGCAATGACATACTGCATTTGTACCATATATGTACCTGCTGTTATTTGTTTGAGATTTTAATTAGTAGTGTTTGGTAAGTCAAGCATCATTAATAACGTTCACTCTAGTGGTTTGAACTTTCACAATACAGCAAAAAAAAAAAAAAAAAAAAAGTTAACCTTACCCATACAGCTAATACACACACACCCATACAGACAGACATATATCTAACTATACAAAAATATTTATATGCAAAATATTTTTCATATAGATGTGTATCTATAAAGGCCTATATATTGTTCAAATTTATATATACAGGCCATATATATATATATATATATATATATATACTGTATATACATGTGTGTTATAAAGTTTAAGATTGGAAATGCATTTTTTTGCACCTTGAAGATTTTTCTACATTTTTAATATATTTTTCAATTTTTATTTTTTTAATATATATGTGTGTATGTGTGTGTATATATATTTATTGACCTAGTAACCACACTGCAATGCCTTAAATCATCATTAGTATCTGGCAAACAACACTCACATTTTCTATAGTTGTCCAGGGACAATTAATGTTAATATTGATGCTCTTGTATGATAAATTGCTTGTTTTTCCTCATCTGTAAGTCATTTTCGATACAAATGTCTGTTGAATTATTAAATGTAAATGTGTTACTTTATCATATGACTCCTGTGGACTTATTGGTAATTTCCATGAAATATTATCATCACGTCCCTCTCCACACAACTCAAACAAATGAGATCATGAGCGCGATACCGCAGGACACGATTAAACACCAGCACAAAGAGAAAGAGCAAATCTATTACAACACAGATAAAGAGATGGAAAGAAAAAGGCTTCTCTCACTGTAATTAGATCATAAACATCCCTCGACAAACACATGGCTTCATTTGCTCTCGGGTGTTTTCCAGAACTCTCCCTCGTCTCATTTAACGCTATTATTCTTTCAGATTTGCGTATTATATTTTAATACATTTGAGGTTTGAGTAACTGCATGTTCAAAGACAGGCGTATTTTAAGGAGATTTGGCACGGGATCACCTTTCTGGCGGAACCGAATGGAAATAATAATTCCATTTGAAACCCAGAGTCGTCAGAAGCCACATCCATCCTCACGCTCCATGAAGTCTGAATTTTTTATATGTTTTATGAATGTGAAAACTGGGGACGGATGTCAGGGACTGTAATGAAGCACACATGAACGTTTCCATATGTGGTTCTGTCTCATCTGATCTCCCCTCTCATCCTCTGCTCTTCTTCCCACAGGAATGAAGAATCACCAATGAGATTCATTTAGAGCTGGAATATTCCGGAGGTTAGAATACTCTCGTTTCCCAGTTTAATATGGAGAGAAAACTGTGAGGAACAATGTGTCTCTTTAGCAATTTTAAAACAATGATATGTTCGTTTGAGTGGTCACACGACTGAGCTTATGAGTTATTCTATAATTACAGGTACATTTCGTGCCCAAAGTCAATATTTTTTCTGATTTTTTCGGATGGTTATATTTTTAATTATTTTAATAACTTGTTACTCATTGTCATGGACCACAAGATGTTACAGGCCATAACAATATAATATCTTCTGTATTATATAGCTGAAAATCATTTCTTGTTGCCCGAATTAGTCAATTCTGTTACAGTCAAACTCTGTTACCAAAGTAAAGTAACAGTGTTGACAGTCATGTATGCGAGTGTGAGAGAGAGAGGGTGAGAGAGTGTGTGTTTCTCTCTGTATGACTGTCAATTCTGTTATGGTTAGTGTCAATTCTGTTACCATCAAACTCTGTTACCAAGGTAGAGTAACAGTGTTGACAGTCATATATGTGAGAGAGAGAGAGAGGGAGAAAGAGAGAGTGTTTCTCTGTGTATGACTGTCAATTCTGTTACATACTCTCAACACTGTTACTCTACCTTGGGAACAGAGTTTGACGGTCGGTATCAATTCTGTTGCCGTCAAATTCTGTTACCAAGGTAAAGTAACAGTGTTGACAGTCATGTATGTGTGTGTGTGTGTGTGTTTCTCTGTGTATGACTGTCAATTCTGTTACCATCAAACTCTGTTATCAAAGTAGAGTAACAGTGTTGACAATCATGTATGTGTGTGTGTGTGTGTGTGAGAGAGAGTGTGTGTTTCTCTGTGTATGACTGTCAACACTGTTACTCTACCTTGGGAACCGAGTTTGACGGTCAGTATCAATTCTGTTGCCGTCAAATTCTGTTACCAAGGTAAAGTAACAGTGTTGACAGTCATGTATGTATGTGTGTGTGTGTGTGTGTGTGAGAGAGAGAGAGAGAGAGAGAGAGAGAGAGTGTTTCTCTGTGTATGACTGTCAATTCTGTTACCATCAAATTCTGTTTCCAAGGTAAAGTAACAGTATTGACAGTCATGTGTGTGTGTGTGTGTGTGTGTGTGTTAATTTATAATTTATGTCTGTAATTTAGTTCATGTCTGTTAGCTTTAAAGCCACTGAAATGCTAAGTTAGTGCTAAAAGTTAATTAAATGAACTTTATTAAATGGTAGATATACATTTTTCAGTCTTTCTAGGAAAATATACTAAAAGTATCGATGACTCATCAGTATCCAAATTTTTGTCTAATAAAATGCTTTCTACTACATTAGGCTTGTTGCTCCACTTGCCCCTGACTATAGCATTAGTAAGTATAAATAATGGTTTTGACATAAACTAAAGGCTATTGACTATTAATAGGTTTATTTTATTGGCTAACCTAACTGTGATGAGTCTCCTGAGCTTTGAAAGAGCAGTAATATTTCACCTCTTCTGCTCCTCAGAGGATCGCTGACAGACGATGCTCTTCCTGCGGAGAGGATGAGGTTTATCAGTCTTTTATCAAAACCAGTCGAGGACCATCTGTCAAACCCCACTGGATCAAACAAATTAATAATCTCACTTGCAAACTCACATGCACCATCTTTGGGTTTTAAGATCTGTTATGCTCAAAAAACACTCAAAAACTGCATACAAATCCATACTATACAATTCATTTTATTTAAAGTCACAAATATGAGCAATAATATTAGAGATGCCTGAATTGTATTTGACTGTCAATGAACTGCTTGTCTGTTTATTTATTGGACTGAGCAGATTAATTCCCTTTTGTCTTCTTTTTATTCTGATCTGATATGTACTTTGTAGTTTCACTCCCTGTGTGTCTCTTTCCACTTTGACAGGCATTAGCATCACACGGATCTCCAGCTCTTGTTAAACACCCGCGGCTCCTGGAGGCCTTAAACCGAATCCAGAGCCTGTCTGAAGCTGCTGGCGCTCACAAACACGCCAAATTCAATAAGAGACATCGGGGACAGAGACACAGCTGCAGCAGGAAAACTCAAGGACTTCACCGTCAATATACAGACTATTGTTGCATCATAATAGAGGAGTGCCAATGAGAAACTTCCCATCATGCATCAGACGAACAGATAAGAAGAACACACTCCTGCATTGAGTTCAGAGGCTCCGTCTGGCTGCTTTTGGCTGTAACCTCATTATAAAAACACTCAAGACGAGAGGCCATTTGTGCTGCTCTAACACACATTAGTGAAGGAAAAACACACCTGAGGAGAGACGGTTCATCTTAATGAAGACATCTAAATCCAATACAATTAAGAGCTGCATGTGGCAAATAATGACCAGCAGCTGTGAAGCTCCAGAAAGGACAAATAAGCACATTAAAAGCTTAAAAACTGTCCAAAAATCTTATAAAAGTAGTTCATATGAATTATTTTCAGAGAATAACATCTATCTATCTATCTATCTATCTATCTATTCTAGACCTGTTTTCCTATTCGTTCATGTGACATTTGGGGTAACGCATTGCAAGTAACATGAGTTATGTAATCAGATTACTTTTTTTCAAGTAACGCATTACTGAGTTACTTTTTCAAATAAGTAACACAAGTTACTTTGTTTTCCCATTTACTGACTGACAGCTCCCCATGTTGAGAGAATTCGGGAGTACGTTGTGTGCGCTGTATGAACATGATGGTTATTCTAGGCTAGTTCTAGACTAAATGTGAGCATCCATTTACTCATTTACTTCTTCTCCTGCATCCTATTCTTCTGTATTGTTGTTTCCGCCACTGAATAAAAAATAAAAAAGGTAATTGTGACTTTTTATCTCACAATCTGACTTTTTTCTTGCAATTGCGGGTTTACATCTTTCTCAGAATTTTGTGATATGAACTTGTAATTTTGAGTTGTAAAGTCAGAATTGTGAGATAAAAACACGCAATTGCGAGTTTATATCTTTTTTCTCAAAATTGCGAGTTTATATCTCGCAATTCTTTTTTTCTTGTAATTGTGTTTATATCTCGCAATTCTGACATTATAACTCACAATTCTGACTCTATTTCTCGCAACTGTGAGTTTATATCTCACAATTCTGACATTATAACTCACAATTCTGACTTTATATCTCACAATTCTGACATTATAACTCACAATTCTGACTTTATTTCTCGCAATTCTGACATTATAACTCACAATTCTGACTTTATTTCTCGCAATTCTGACATTAAAACTCACAATTCTGACATTATAACTCACAATTCTGACTATATTTCTCGCACTTGCGATTTTATATTGCGAGATAAAGTCCGAATTGTGAGATAAATAGTCACAATTACAGTTTTTTATTTTTTAGTTAGTGGAGGAAACAAGCTTCCATTCTTCTGCGATCCAGAATGGCAGCACAGCTGAAAGGTTTGTTTGAGCTGCGCCCTCTACTGTGCTGGCATGAATTTGCATTTCCTTCAGCCTGAGGCTTATTCATTTCACTTTTAAAGTGAAAGGGCCTTTACACTTGCCAACTTCTTTCTTGTTATAAAAACAAACAAACAAACAAACAGCCCAGCCTAGATGAGGAAAAAGCAACGCAAAAGTGATGCAATTATTTACTTTTTTAGTAATGCAATATTGTAAGGCATTAAATTTAAAAGTAACTTTCCCCAACACTGGTGCCGTTCAGCATAAAGCCCTTTGCAGGTGCTAAAGCTTATTTAGTCTCAGGCCTGGACTGGATTGATCTGTTATGTGGGGAAGCTTCATGATCAATACCTATAACATCATCCAGACCAACTGCTTTATCATGCGACTCTGCCGTCCAGCAGCTCTGAAGCAGCTGATTGAATTCAAACAGACCTGGAAAATGATGCATCAGGCTCATTTATTCTCCAGGGCACTTTCTCCTCCTGCGCTGTCAACCCCGTTTATCTCTCCATTCACTTTCCCTGAACACTGACGCTGTGTGTTCTACCGACAAATGGATGACAGAGCGCCCAGAATGACGGATGAAAACAAGCTTCAGTTGCACAATTCAAAGATAAACCGTGAACAATTGATCAGTCTTCAGCTGTTGGGAGTGTTCAGAACGCCATGCAACTCATAGTAGTTTTGCAGTATGTACAGTATCTTTGCTTGATGAGCAGAAAAGACTTCTTTCAAAACATTAAAAATAGTAATGTTTCCAAACTTTTGACCAGTACTATACATACTGTAAATGCTCCACCAAAGCAAATGTTTCCTTTTCCAGTGTGACAACTGAATCAGAACTGCAAATTCCAGCATCTTTTCTTGACTCTATTTGATCAGGCTGTCAATATTAGCTGTGTACAGTATACTACACTAGTTTAACATCACCTCTGTGGTTTAAATGTTGAACGGTGTCACAAAAGTCTCAACACATGTTCTGCAGGTGAAACAAAAGCATTAATTATTTGTGCTCCAAGTTCCATTTTAAGATCAGCGTCAGCGGGGGGCCAATCAGCCAATGAGACGGGAGCTTCCCGTTACTTCCTGCATCTGACAGCAGTGTTAAATGTTCCGTGGTTCTCCAGCGCCGAGCTCAGAGGAGAGAGAGAAATTAAATCGTAATGCGAAAAAGATGGGTAATTGTGCTATCCAGCAGCTCTAATTGCCACATAAGCATGACTATTTTTTGCACTTTATAATGAAGCATCTTAGTTTTACAACTTCCCTTTTTAACTGTGAGTGGGAACAGTCGTGAGAAGAATGTTATCCAGAGGCAGATGGATATTTCAATGTTCTTGAATATTTGGCAGTTTGCTAAGGCAACCTTCATTATGATTGCTCATCCTTAGGGATTTTGGGATTCATGGAGTGCTCTTTGACCCAGTAAGCAACCATGTAGCAATGCCTTCCCAGATAACAAAAATATGTTTTGCAAACATTCCCATTAAGTTAAGAAAATTTTATTTCTGAATGCTCTCTAAACGTCTTTTTTTTCCTTAAATGTCTTGGTTACGTGAATGTAAGGGAACATTCCATTTTGCAAACATGGGAACGTTACTTTTGAATTTTCTCTGAACATTCTGAAACAACTAAAACATTTCAGAAAAAAAAAAAAAACATTTCCATGAATGATGTATAATGTTTTTATGCTAACATTTTATTCTAGCTTCATGGATTCTTTTTTAATCAACACTTGAATGTGGGTAAGTTTAATAAAAAAAGCAACATTTTGAATAAAAAGCTTAGAAAATTAGATAGATAGAAAATAGATAGAAAACAGATAGAAAACTTAGAAAATCACTTTTTGTCAAAGAATTCTCCAGATCTGATTCAGAATGATGATCAAAACACAGATCGAGTCCATTAACACCCCCAAAGCCTCACAGTCCTAAACCTCTTCCTGGGTCAACATTTCATTCAGTAACGTTTGGCAGTTTTGATTATATGCTGTTGAATGTTTGATGATCATGTACATGTGCGTAAGCATTGCTTCGATTGATTGTTTCTGCTTCTTCTTTGCTTGATTTTGAAATCAGAGATTCTGTACTCTTTCAGAAGATGTGTAATAGCGCCCCCTATTATGTAACAGTGAAAACATGGATTGTGAGAAAATCTCGTCAATGGCGGAAAAGCGTTGTGTTATAAATAATGGAAAATCCCATCAACGGTGAGGAAAAAAGTTACACCGTGTCTACACCGGATGCGAGTGTCGCGATGCGACATGACAAAAGACAACAGAACCCATTCTAATCAGTGATGCTGTCTACACTGGATGGGACGTGACACGACAAATCCCCGACAGTAAACTGATGCCTCGTTCTATTTATGACGTACTCCAAGCACTCACGATTCTTTTCATTGGAAGGACAAATGGATTTGCAACGGTCGCATTGTCATGTCTAGTGTAGACAGCTTCTAGCTGTTGCGACACGTCAATGGTTGCGTCTGGTTAAGACATGGTGTTAAAGGGGTCCTTGATTATGATTTTACTTTTTTAACTTTAGTTAGTGTGTAATGTTGCTGTTAGCATAAACATCTGTAAAGTCACGACACTCAGAGTTCAATGCAGAGGGAGATATTTTCTTTTACAGAAATCGCTTTTTAAGGACTACAACAAACGGCTGGTAGGGACTACAACAAGCTTCTTCCCGTGTTGGAGACATCACAAAACCCCAAAATTTACATAAACTCACCCCCGAGAACACACAACAAAGGGAGTGAGGCCATGCTGGGCTGCATTAGAGAAGAGAAAGAGTTGTTGTAGTAGAGTGTTGTTGCCATGCCGTCATTTTATGCCGGACTGCTTCACAAACGAGGGTCAATTCAATGCTGGATTTGCACAAAAGATTAACATGATGGCACATGTAGTCGATGAGTTGAATCAACTCCACAGCAACTACATAAATTTATCCACTAACCATTCAGAAACATCTAGTTTCATTCTAAAACGTCTTCCATCAGTGTCGACTCCGGTTTGAACAATGTAAGGCTGAACACCGTTACTGATAATCCTCATTTTGGCTGCGTGAGATTCTCCAGCTTTGTTGTTGTTGAGCAACCGAAGCGCGAGCTGTTAAAGCTCCGCCCTCTTCTGGAAAGGGGGCCGGGAGCAGCAGCTCATTTGCATTTTGTGACACACGTGTTTTTGCTCACCCTAATAGGGGCAAATTTGACAAGCTATAACTTATTTACATCTTATATTATATCTTGTGAAAAGTGGTGTAATAGGTGCCCTTTAAAGACTAGATAACTTTGAACAAACATACTATTAACATTACTAAGATAACATTCAAAAGTAACGTTTCCATACTGTTTGCAAAGTGATAAAAATGAATGTTCCCTTAACATTAAAAAAAAAACAAAAAACATTTTTAAACCATTTAAAAAAACTGGATGTTCAGAAATAACATTTTTATAACTTAATGGGAATGTTAGCAAAACGTTCTTAGAACATATTTTTATTAGCTGGGAAGGCATTGCTACATGGCTGCTTACTGGATCCCGTTAGCTGGGAAGCACTTGTATTTTGAGTATATTCCATGTTTATTTTGCTTGCAGATTAATGCGAGCCCTAGTGCAGCATCCATTACTTATAGTGCTTCCATCTGAAAGAATCTGAAGTCTTGTAAAGTTGCTTTGGGACCCATGGTGGACATTTACCTTCCTGCTCCATTAAGAAGAGCCTGCATAAGACTGTCATCATAAATAATACATTATTATTGGGTCCACTGAACCAGATCGAACACAATTATGAGAGCTCAGTCAAAGGAAGAATTATTAATGAGAATGTTCTGAACTTGAACGCTGTGGTCCGAGTTTATTGATGTGTATTTTCCACAATGCAGTACGCTTAACTTGACCTTCCATTTCTAAACGAACCAAACAGAAATCAAGTGATCTCTTTCTTGTATTTTCAGTACTTTTACTCTTTTCTTAGAGTGATGTATATATAAGCAGTAGCATTATTCCATTCCAAACACAGTCTCAGCCGCCTTTTCTTCTTCCATTTTTGATGAATGGATGATGGCAGAATAAACAAGGCTTTTATCAGCCGATCTCCCTCACTGATGGTTCGAGCGGTAGATATTTTCCGAGAGGTCAGATCTGTGACACCGCTCATGTTCTGCATTGATCAGCTTGACCTTTTACTGAGTTTAAAGGTCAGATCAGAGCCGCAGAGGATTATTGTAAATGATCGGAATAATTCAGGGGTCAAAAGCGGTTCAGATGAGATCTGAAACATTTAAATCACGTTTGGGGAGGTTGAAAACATCATGTGGAAATGGGAACGCAATATGCAGAGCTGTAAAATGGAAAAAAGTGCTGATCGTTTTATTGCATCTCTCAGAGGTGAGTGCATACCATCAGATGGAAGAGAAGCACATATCACATCTCTAGAGCAATATAATAATCAGAAATATAGCCATTAAACACTCAGCAGAGGTGCAGGTCTAAGAGATGATGATCCATGCTATCATATTCTGACTGTAGTCAGTTTTTTTTAAATATTTTGTGAAGCAGTGTGCAGTACTTTTTCAAAAAGTAAAAGTCACATGACCTCACTGTGTCACATGTTTAATTTAGTGCCATCCAGTAACATGTGCAGCATAAAACTGCAATCCAATGCACTGAATATGGCTCATTGTTAAAAAAAAGGACTTTTTGAAGTTAGGGTTAGAATTCTCTGTTTAAGGACTACAACTAATTGCTGGTAGGGACTAAACGAGCTTCTTCCAGCGTTGGTGACATCACTAACCCTAAAATTTACATAAACCCTGCCCCAGAGGCATGCAACAAAGGGGGTGAGGCCATGTTGGGCTGCTTTAGAGAAGAGGAAGAGTTGTTGTAGTAGAGTGTTGTTGACATGCTGTCATTTTACACCGGACTGCTTCATAAACGAGGGTCAATTCAACGCTGGATTTGCACAAATGATTAACATGACGGCACATGCTAGTCGATGAGTTGAATCAACTCCACAACAACTACATAAATTTATCCACTAACCATTCAGAAATGTCCAGTTGTCACTTCTTCATGAGTCTCTCCATCAGTGTCCGACTCCGGTTTGAACAATGTAAGGCTGAACACCGTTACTGACAATCCTCATTTTGTCTGCGTTGTTGTTGATCAACCAAAGCGTGAGCTGTTAAAGCTCCGCCCTCTTCTGGAAAGGGGGCCGGGAGCAGCAGCTCATTTGCATTTAAAGGGACAAACACAAAAACGGCATGTTTTTGCTCACACCCAAATGGGGGCAAATTTGACAAGCTATAATAAATGATCTGTGGGGTATTTTGAGCTGAAACTTCACAGACACATTCTGGGACACCAGAGACTTATATTACATCTTGTAAAAGGGGCATTATAGGTCCCCTTTAAAGTAAATCCTACACCAATTTTCTTCAGTGTACTGCCAAAATGGAACGTATTAGTACATACAATTATTAAAATGTAAAATAAACATATTTCTGATATGACAACTCAATCCCACTTGCCGAATTAAACTTGCAACATCATGAAGCAACTATCTAGTGTTTAAAATGTTTGCCACTGAATTTCATATAATAAGTTTTGTATGTGAGTCAGGGTGGAAACTTTTAGGCATATATGTTTTTATGAATATATGATGGAGAAGAAATCTAGTTATCATCTCAGAAATAAGATACATGTATATTCATTTTGCATTTTAATCTAATTTTGTGCAAAACTGTTTGGAAATCTTTTCAAATTATAAGTCAAAAAGCATTCATTCATTCACATTCGCCAAGACAAGGAAAGTCAAGTACATTGCATTTGTATAAATGTATGAATTCCATGCAGTGTGATCCTTTTCTGTACTACACAAGTTGGCAAATGAAGTAAATCACCATGCATACACAAAATGTGCATGCCATATACATACTGCATACTACATGTGCATACATACTAGTTTGATGGGTCTATAGTAGATGCATGTTGTTAATAGATTTAATTAGGCTAATTTACTCTCGCTGAAAGCCAAATTACTGACATGGACTATCTGATGTGTGTGGCCTCGATTCAGCAATGATTGTATTTGGATGCAGTTAAAGACTGATGACCAGTCGCCCCCTTTCCCACACCATCACATACCTGCCTATTGGCTGCAAAATAATTAGCCACTTAGTATGCAAATGAGCGTTACAAAGCATGACCTTTCAAAAGCAGGAATGTAAATGTCTTGTTCCAAATCAGTCCCTTTGCAAATTAATGAAGGAGCAGTTTGGGTTTGTATGCCATTCTTTTGTTTTGGTTTGTTTGTTTGCCAATCAAATTCAGTGTATCAATGCGGCACGGAACGGAGGGAAAACTCTAAATTACATGCTACACAGGCATCCTGCCAATTTGATTCTTGAAAATCATATCAAGCCATAATACCGCAGCTGCAGTGTGAGCGTGTCATGAACAAACCCGCTTACTGTGCTACAAAACAGACTCTTTTTGCTTCCACAAAGAGGTGTAAGCCATATTTGCACCGATAGAAAAAATCTTTTGTGCTTCAAATGACGTTTTTGATATATTGTGTTTTTGAGACACCGGTTTGCAAGTTTAGCTGGTTTAAATGGCCGTCAAGCCCCAGTTATTGGAACAGCAGTTCATTTGGTGCTGATGGATGTTTTTCTGTCATAACGGCATTTGATCACCTCTACACTGACTAATTAGCTACAATGATTGATATTTGGTGCAGTGGAAGTTTCTCTGCTCGGCTGCGAACGGATGAGCTGCCTTTATCACAGACAGACAGTGTTTGTCAAGGACAGCACAGCTAATTGTTGGTTTTCTACCGCGTGCTGACATTGAATGAGTACTCAGACAGCTCGTTGTGTATTAAACATGCTGCTAGCTGGTATTTACAGTAAAACTATCAAAACAGTTACTGAACCGTGGAGTTAACGTGATTATAATTAATCATGAGTGGTTTCATATTAGTAATGTGTCATTTAGCTGATGCCGACACACAGGGTCACTCTGGTTTGGAGTGGTTAAAAACCTCTTCAAGGGCACAGGCGTGTGACGGCTCATGTGTCAGTCCTTGCGGGAGTTTAAAGCACTTAGTTGTTCAGATTTTTAACCCCTATGCTGCTGTCAAACTCACTTGTTCAGAGTTGTACAGTATATATTGTTCATCCCAAATTTAAAGGTACCTTTTACAATAAGTACCATATTGATAATATGGTGCAGAAATGGTATCAGATTTCCAATAAATAAAGTGTTGCCGAAACATCTATAATAGGGTATTTAATGTCAGGTTTTGTTGTGACAACTTACCCCAATAGTTGTCATTGTGTAGGCTATTCAACGAGCTACATTTTTAGTCCTGGTCAATAAAGGTTAAAATGTTCAATAGCTTTTTTTTTGTAGTCAACATTTTAAGGTTTTTGTCTATACAGAAATTGACTTATATGACAAATAAACTAGTATTATTGTACCATATTTAAAGTAGCAAGGTACAGTAACCATTCTGTAACCTGGGTAAATGTTAAGGTAGGCAGGGTAAAATTGAATTATATTAAATAATAATAATAATTCATTACATTTATAAAGAGCTTAACGCGCTTTACACATTATATTACTTTACCATCGTACCACCACAGTACTTTCAAAAATTAACCATGGTTTTATTATAGTAAAAGTGTAGTAGGCTAACCATGGTTTTTAGTGGATTGATTACCATTTGTATAACCACAGTTTTAACACAAATACCCGGGTTAAACTATGGTTAGTGTAGCAAATTAATTTGTAATCACCATGGTTTAACTAGGCCTATATTAACCATGGTTTTATTTTGAAGTAAAACGGTTAATTTTCGTAAGGGTTTATAAGAGTCATCAGAGTACCTCAGCACAAAAACACGTCGCAAAACGTGTTTCAGGGTGGATTTCCTGTCTCAAATCGACGTGGGATCCTTTAGAAGAGCTAATTTTGACTGATTAAAGTCGAAAATTAAAAAAAAAGAGGGCTGGAGGCACACGCACGCTCACATACAAGCGCGCGCTACCGAGAGAATCCAGTAGCCTGCGAAGTACGATTCATTTTTATCGAATCGGTTCGTTCAGATGGCTCGCTTCAATGAACCGCCATTCTCAGATTGTTTTGATCACTCAAAGGGTTCCTAGAAGTCCACTGTAGGCTACGTGTTATGTTTCTTGTCATTTTGCGATGACTTTTCGGTCACTAGGGTACATAGCGTGTCATTGTGTCAAAACATGAACAACAACAATAGAAAATCCTTCTTAAACTGGTGATTCAGAAATCCATCTTAAACCTGTGCAAACAGGTGTTTCACTGCTGGTCCAAAACATGGTTTAGGATTTAGATCATCTTGATTATTATTATAAGGGTTCAGATTGAAGCATTGTTCCTAATATTATTATAATATTAGCAATTTTGTTTCCACCACAGCACAGTTACGCTCTGCGAATCGGCTCGACTGAATCACTAAAAAGAATAGGCTCAAAAGAACCATTCGTTCGCGAATCGAACGCCACTACCACGGAGCGATCGAACCCCTCCCAGTTACTCCCGTGGCTCTTGCCACTAACATCAGACAACAATCTCCAAATATGTGCGAGCTCACATGAAATAACAACCGAGAGCGTCACATCATATGTTTGAATGATTCCCCGAGGATGTGAGAGTCACGGATGCGGCGATCGATGAGTGTTTCTGTCGCAGGTAAGAGACAAACGCATGTCGCCTGTTGCTCAGCCACACATAAACACACACATGATAGAGACTGACATGCATTCATCTGTGTCACATATGCATTTTGCATGCTGAGAACTGCACGCTGAACATGCTCGTATTAGGGATACAATAAGCGAATTGTACATGCGTCAGCTGGTGTTTGTTTGTGAGTGAATTATTGCAGCCGCTTCATATGATATGCACCTTTTGAATAGCAATTGACAGATCATTGATTGCAGTGCATTGCAACTGGCATGTCTGATTTATTTAAGCCAGGCAGGCACGAGCAACTTATTGATTCATCTCTCATAATTGAACTAATAATCATGTTTATTGAATGCAATCATGCTTCACATTCACTAGGGTGTGGAGGAGACCCTCGGCTGTAATCTGTTAGATCACTCTTCACTGCTTTACAAGTCGAGAAAAGTTATTTTCAGCACTTAGCTTTCTGATTTAGACTTGCTTTGGATGCTGTCTGGTTGTGAAATTGCTAGAAGAAGGTGATGTTCCCTTTGATCACACCGGAAGGGTCAGATTTCATGCCAGAGCCACTAGGAATAATTCAGGGATAATGCATTGGATCAAAGCTCTGCTGCTGCTCATATCTGATTGGATTATTATCACATTTGACATGAGACGCCTTTAAAGCCAGATTCAGATCTGCTCTTTGTTCTGAGCAATATTTGTCCATTATGATGCTCTTAAACAGCATATTTGACCCTTTTGCTATTTGTGCTGCAAGATCTCCCTCTTTTAATGCTTCTGTCAGATCCAGTGAGAAGTAAAGTGCATGTTTTCCTGCATAAAATGCTTCAGAAGTCGAGTAGACATCATTTTTGCAGATATTCAAAGCTATATTGAATAAAGGAATGATAGCAAGTGCATAAAAGCTAATAGGATTTCTTTCTCCAGCTCCATAATCTTCACATTATGAACTTTAATGTCTTATGATGATGGCAATGGTAATGGTGGTAAAAGCTTCACGATCTGTTTGGCTTTCTTAGAGCTGCTGTGACCCAGAGCCAAGCTCTGCCTGATAATCTGGATCAGTGTGTTTTAATATTAAAACCTGATGTCAGTCTAATTATGACTCCTCCATTCATGATGAGCAGTGTCTGTCTGTACTCATTCTTGTAATGCCAACAGCATCAATAATTTAGCAAAAATATAATTCTTCTTAAGCAAGTAGTAAAATATCTAAACATCCTTAGAAGACAATTGCATGAAATGTTAAGACATGTTTTAAGAGAATGGAAGTTTAAATGTTTAAAGTCAGCATGAAATGAAATGTTACTCGATCTATTTTCTAAATGCTTGTTATTGATCTTATGGTGAATGATTCAACAATGCATGTTTTTTTTTTATCTCATACCTTTTTTATTTAAATGTCATAACTAGATCATATTGTGAAATGACAGTCTTCTCTCTGGTGATGTATGCAGGACTTCTCCAATCATTTTGTCAGTTCAAACCCCGCCCCTTTCATAGCAGAAAAATATACAACAATACTATCTAATAATATAAACTCTAATAATTGGTGTGTTGTAACTTACCTAATTGCAAAAATATATATATTTTAAATTCTATTTAATAATATAATAATACATTTATTTAAAAGATACAAAAATGTATTTTTGTAATTTTGTAATTTGTAATATTATATTTTAATAGATTTTAAATTTGAATATAATCATATTTAGTTGTAAAAAGTAGGACTGGGGTAAAAAAAATCGATTCACCTAACTAGAGCTGCATGATTAATCGTAAAAAGATCACAATCTCGATTCAAACACCCAGGCGATTTTATTTTATTAATGACAACGATTCGCCCGTGTCTATTAAAGGGATGAAAATTCTGTCGTCATTTACTCACTCTCAAGTTGTTCCAAACCTGTATGAATTTCTTTGTTCTGCTGAACACAAAGGAAGATATTTGGAAGAATGTCAGTAACCAAACAGATTTTGCCCACCTATTTACTACCATAGTATGAAAAATAAGTACTATGGGCGAGGTCTGTTTGATTACTGAAGTTATTCCAAATTATAAATATATATATATATAAACACTGATGTCTACGATAGCGATCAAAAAGCAAACCACCTTTTGAAACTAACTTAGCGATTCAAATAACGGTTGTATCAATTATATCTTACGCCACTAGGTGGCGACAAGTTACTGTTAAAAAATGTATTTGTCATTGAATCATTCATTCAAAAGATTAATTCAAAAACATTGATTCATTCAGTAATGAAACAAGTATTTATTAATGAGTCATTGAATTCATTCAAAACCATTTTTTCATCATTCAACATGTTTTTTAATATTTTGTCAGAACCTCTAGTAACATGTTGTTTTGTTTAGTAGTATATTCAGAATCATGGAAGAATCGTGCAGCTCTACACCTAACTATCACGATTATTTTTTACGATTTTAAAATCGATTTCTTTATTCCAGAATTGATATTAATTTATATTAAATTGCTTTATTTTAGTCCTTGCTTATAGACGAGACGGAGCATGTGTTTTTAAGCCTTCCGATTTAAATATTCAAGTGCAAGAAAATGCGAAAGAGAACTCAATTCAATAGTGTGAGAAGTGTAATCCGAAGCACGCGCACAGAATGCTGCTTCTCAGACAGCTTGTGAATGCTGAATTGAGCTCTTTTTCACGTCTTCTTGTGCTTGAATGGACATATTCACGCAAAATTACGTTAAAAAATGCCGGTCTCTGTGAGTATCCTAGTAAACATAGTCTGTTATATCTTAAGTGAACATAAACAGTTGAGAAATAAAATGCATGTGTAACAGTAAATTGGATCCGTGCAGCTCTTAAAGTGACAGCAGCCTAATAAACCTGCTGCTGTCTTTGTTTTAATGTTAATCAAACAACAAAGGACAAAGAAAAAAATCACTCACTGCTCTTGACTGAATAACTTTTGAAACTTTAATAAGGATTAATATATATTTAATTTATACAGTGAAGACTGTGCAGTGCTATTTTACATTTGATTATTCATTTTCTCTACCTGAAATTACTGTTACTTACCTGAAAAACATGATTTATTTTATTTGTATGTTTGTTTTATTGTATTTGTGCTATTGCTCATAATTTGATTATTTGTTTTATTGCTGATAGTTTACTTGTTATTAGTGGCATCCAGTAGCCCCATAGAGGCTAGGAAATGGGACGGCTTGTGACTCATTCGCACTCTCTCGTCATTTTCATCAAAGGAAGAATGACGATCTTAACTTGATTTCGATTTTAATAAAGCATTATTAAACCAATGCAGTACGGTCAACAGAGAGTTGGGCGCTACTCGCCCCTTCCAACCCTCTCAAACAATCCGACAAAGGAGATAATAAAGAAAACGGAAGTGATCCCCTTTGCCCATGTGACAGTGAATAACCAATAAGAAACCAATAACAATCAGTGAGGAACAAATGAGAGAGCCCAAATGTTTTATAAGTAAGGGATGACGTACAGTCAGCTCGTAATTATGACATAAATAGACATGGGATATTATATTATATTATATCATATTATATTATATTGTATTATATCATATTACATTATTATTAGCTTACTACTAAATACACAAGCACAGCTTTATTGAATCATGCAGTTTCCTGTATAAGCAGTCATTTATACATTGTTGCCACGGGCAACAGTCATTTTTCAGGAATATTTGACTTCTGAATGCCACGATTGACCAATCAGAATCATTCCAGAGAGCCATGCAATAATATCATGTATTTGTATTTGCATTAATCTAGAGTACATCTACTGCAAAAGTAGTTTGTTGTGGACAGTATATGAATGACACGTCTTTTTTCTGTAATGACCTGTCAGTTGTAATAGTTTGCACCAGAACGGCTGAAATCTGACGTCATAGATCCATGTGGCAGGCGTTCGCACACATTACATCAGCCGGACAGGGGCCTGGGATTCATTCAGTCAGTTCACACTGGCTCTCAGGAGCCTCCGGCAACACACACGCTCTACACTACTGAGCTCGTCACGTCAGGACTCCTGGGATACTTATTTTTACATCACTATTGATTTATTTACATACAAAAGGTCCAGATGTGCATGCCTCTGTAAATGAGCGTGTTTTTGCTCAGCTAATTTAGTCCGGTGCTAAATGCAGAGCACTCAGAAATGTGGTCAGGTGACACAGACTTCCAACCACAATTATCTCTCACTTTATCACTTCAGTTGTTTACATCAATCCAGGATTGGCGTCACATACTGTATGCACGCGAGCGGCGTGTGCTCCGTGTTAACGTGTGTTAATTATAGCTCTCCCTCCCCGCCTGAAATACAACGGTTTACTGTATGTCAGGTGACCTTAACTGAGTGATTCTTCATGCAGTGTTGATGAAACTGTAGTTCGCCAAACTACTTTCTTAAATGAGTTAAACTGTAGTCAGCCTGTCTGGAATTAGGGTTGTCAACTAATTGGTCTATTGAGCAGGAAAATATTTTGTTTAATAAATAAACCCCGACGGGGTGATCAGTAGTGGGGTTTATTTGGTGATAATGACTGATTTGCTGCACTATCCCTTAGCGCATTTAAGCTATTTCATATATTTCTTTAATATATTACTAGCAAATGATAATTTATTTGTACAATCAGAGCAGTGTTTATCAGGCACAACAACAAGGGTGTTAAATTAGAGTGACAGCAATAAAATTGAACAGATAAGCTTACACTAAATGCAACTAGAAAACAGTCTAAATCTTATTTTGCATGCACGTAGTTTCAGTTTTAAGTACAATGTACAAAGTGTTAAGTGATTATTAGTGCTTTTTGTGTGCAAACATTCACTCACAGGTTTTATGCACAAATAATTGTGTATGCTGTGTTAAAGGCCCACTGTTTTATTTTTTCCTGAATATATTTGTCTAATTACACATTAAATAACATAAATTTTGAATGAAAAAATTACTGTAAATAGTAGGGATCAAACAATAAAGCGATATTTATAGAGCAAGGTGGCAAATATAATGTTGATACTGTTTTGAAGGATCATGTGACACTGAAGACTGGAGTAATTGCTGCTGAAAATGCAACTTTGCCATCACAGAAATAAATTACACATTAAAATATATTCAAATAGAAAACTTTTATTTTAAATTGTAATAATATTTCACAATATTACTGTATTTTTAATCAAATAAATGCATTCTTGGTGAGCAGAAGAGACTGAATTTTAGATTTTTGAACAGTTAAATGAACAAAATACCGCTTCTGTTAATTGATAATCTAAAAATGGTCAGATTAATCTGCGAACATCGCAGTCTTTAGTTAGCCACATATCACTTAGTGTTACACTGATGTCAGGTTTCTGACAGGCCTCTCAAATAGAGAGGGTCTGTATGTGTTTTCAAGTGATGGAGGAAGGTGTCATTCCGACCCATAAATAAGCTGGTCGACTTCACTGTGTCTTCTCCCTCTGCAGGCTCAAACAGACGATGAGAGTTGACGAGACCCACGGATCTTGGTGACGACGCGGTCCCACTATGGGGCTCCCGTGAACGGCCCTGGCGTCGAGTATGTTGACTGCCTGTCAGCATGACGCCGTTGGACCTGTGGCTTTCGCGCTCCATCCCCATGTGTCTGCTGCTGCAGAGCCTGGTGCTCATGGTCCTGTGCTTTCCGTCTGCCAGCACCTGTCCCAAGGGTTGCACCTGCCAGCGCTCCGAAAGCCCTCCGCACGGCCTCAACGTCACCTGTAGTCTGTCACGCTTGAAGGAGATCCCGCCCGACGTCCCACCGGACACCCAGCTGCTGCAACTGGACAGGAACCACATATCTCTGGTGCCCGATCGCATATTTCACGGCTTGAGGATGCTTCGGAGGCTCAACCTATCCCACAATGCAGTGGAAACCCTCGGCGAGGGGGCGTTTGTCGGTTTGGAGGGCTCTCTCGAAGTGCTGGACTTGTCCCACAACCGCATTACTAGCGTGCACAAGGACGCATTCGCACGGTTGAAGGCGCGTGTGATGGTGGACAATAACCCTTGGCATTGCGACTGCGCCCTACAGCAGGCGCTGGGCGGCATGGCGCACAACCACGAGGCCGCCACGCGCGTGCTGTGCCGTAGTTCAGAGCTGAGAGACCAGGAGGGCCAGCCGTTCCTGGCCGTGGATGCGGACTTGTGCAACCTGGCCAAGCGGACCACCGACTACGCCATGTTGGTGACCATGTTTGGCTGGTTCGCAATGGTTATCTCTTACGTTGTGTACTATGTACGGCAGAACCAGGAAGATGCAAGACGACACCTGGAGTACCTAAAATCGCTTCCCAGCAAGCCCAAGAAGCCGGACGAACCGGAGGACATCAGCACGGTCGTGTGACGTCGCAAAGATTGCGTGATCCCAGAGACTAAAGGCCCGTTCACACCAAGGACGATAAAGCTTTAATAATCTAATTCTATGAAAATAGTAAAGTGCGGGGCTTGACATTAACACCCAACAACCCAGCAAATGCAGGTGGATTTCAGCAGTGGCGTGTAACAGTCACTCCTACTAGCCACTTTGGCGGATTTATATATAGTCTAATAATATTAGGGATGCACTGATATGAAAATTTTGGCCGATAACTGATAATACTTTATATTTGAAAGCCGATAACTGATATATTGGCCAATAAATCTAATTCCAAATTTTTATATAATTTTTGAGAAAGTCTCACCATTAAAAACCCATGTCCCAAGCACAAAATTATAATGTTCTCATTATAATTTTATGTAGCCTATATGACAAGTGCAACATGTACAGTGCAAGTCTAACTGTATTTTCCTTTTTAAAGTGATTTCAATTATATTTCAAGCAATTCAAAACCATAATTGAGAGCAGTGCACATCTGAAGTGTCTCAGCTGAAGGCAATAATCCATTATTTATCGGCTTTAATATATCAGCCTTATACGATATATCGGCCACAATATCGGTATCAGCCGATATGTTCATTTTTAATGTTATCGATACCGATATTGTGGCCGATATATCGTGCATCCCTATAATATATACAATTTTCAATTGTAGTCTTTTAAAAAGGCATCTGAGATAATAAACTAAATGCAGTGTAGTGTTGCCAAAAATATAGATTTTTCGAAACATATCGATATTGAAATATCTGTTATAATTTTCCGCAGAATAGATACACAATACCAGCTGCGCTTTCTCGCATAAACTCACCTCCCCTTCATTTACTCCAGATGAATACTGTTGGTGTTACCAGGCTTGAATTTCAGCATGGGATTGCACATATTGCGCATAATTTTACTCTTTCCCGCAGATTTTGTGCTAACACCCAGAGTGCGCGCACATAAAGCCAACACTTAGTACTAAATTGAGTTCTTTTTCGCTGCTTATTGCGCATAAACCGTCAAATAAACACAAAATAATGTCAAAAGGCCAGACTTGGCGAGTATTCACGTAAATACAGTCAGTTATATTTTAAGTGAACGTAAACAGTTGAGAAAGAAAACCCATGTGTAACAGTATAATGGATCCGTGCATCAGGTCTTAAAGTGACAGCATACCTGCTGCCAAATTATGAGATAATGTTAAAAATATCTATATGACGTTTTTTTTTTTTCAGTATGGTATCGATGTCAAAATTGTGGTCAGTGAAAATGAGTGGCTAGTAACTTTGGAAAACCTCTAGCCACAGTGGCTGGTGAGCAAAAAAGTTAATGTCAAGCCCTGGTGAAGTGACACAAGAAAGTTATCATTGGAATCACTTTCAGAACATTTTTTTCCCCAGCTGATGAAGGATAAAAACATTGACAGCCAATGAGAATCCATGTGACTTTAAAGAGCATTTAAAGCGGCAGACGACAAAACTGCATTGCGTGCTTATAATAAATAGAGTGTAATCGAGCGTTGGTGTGCACGCTAATAGTTATCGTTCTTCGTGTGAACGGGCCTTAAACCAGGATGTTGATTATTCAGACGCGAATCGTAAATGTCGTCTAGCGTACTACACCTGTCTTCTCTTTTTCCAATGTGCTTTCCTGTTTCTGAGTATGTATTTAGAACAATTTGTAATGACTTCCAACTCTGTGTCCTTACGAAAGAGAGCAACGTCTAGGTGGCATTAAAACAATCGTAAAGTTGTCCTTTAAATGTGGTCCAATCCCACCTTTAGAGCGAGAACTTGTCTTCAGGCACGAGTAATTTTCTATTTTAACTAGTCAGTTGGAACAGATCGTCAATCATTAAGAGGCGATAATGATCAGTACAGGTATTTTGAGAACTCAAATCTCAGGTGCAAATGTTGATTTGTAAAAACCCTACGATGTTTTGATGCTACCAAGTTTTGTAAGACAAATGATAAGTCAAATGTGAACATTAGCTACAATCGTGAGTCATTTTAAAACCTTTAAAAACGGCGTGGCGTACCCTTTATTAGTGAACCTCGGGCTCGACGCGGGACATTTCTTCCAACGTTTTGAAACTATTATTGTGATCCTGTGCATTTTTAGGTTTCCGTTTTGTTTGCGTTAAAACTCGTCCACATTAATTCGTTGAGTCGTAGAGCACAGCAGTGCTGGTGTGGTGCTTGTCACGTGATTCTCGGAAAAGTAGTCGAGAAACGTAGTCGATACCTCCGTTGAGTCTTTTGTCGGTAACGTTACTTGTGAGACTCTTTGTCGATGTCGTAACTCACTGTGCGTAAAAAGAGGCCTGTGTTAGTCATCATGTAATCTACGAGATGGCCAGTGTGTTTTCATAAACGTTAGATTCCATCCCTGAAACCAAACTATTGACGTCCAGGAAGTGTATAGGGACGTCGGCTTCCCCTGGCGCTGTGGCGGTATGGCCGCCGGCACTCTTTATTGTGTGTGTACAGTAATTTGGGCCGGTCGTGAGCAGAAAATTACAGCTGTCACTCTGTTACTGGCCTCATTCTTACGGCTGACTGCCGAGTCCAGCAAAGCAAAGCCCCGGGGAGAGCTAGAGGAGAGAAAGACAGTGGGAAATAAGAGGAAATGGAAAACAGGACATTGGGAACTGGAGGAAATCAGGGCCCTTATGAAACCGTGGTATAGTAAGTTTCAGATGGCTTTCATATATCATTGCATTCACTTGATCCAAGGATACTGTGATATTTCCATGATTATCATGTCCAAAAGTTGTTAATTCCATAGTTTAATGGTATAATGATGGATGCAACCATGTACATTCAAGATTTGGGAACCAAATGTAAAATGTAAAGCATTGATCATTGGGAAAAAGAATTGCCAATCAGAATATATTAGTACCATGTCCACAAATCGGAAATACTATGGTAGTTTTGTGAGTGAAATGAGTGTTTCTTTATTGTAAGTAACTTCTTTGTTGTGTATACAGTGGAGTTCTCTTTTAACTAAACGGTAATTAAATTCCAAGGTTGGTGCCGTTATAACAATGACGTTTGATCGTGGCTTCAACATCGGTTCATCAGAAACATTAGGAGAACTTTAGAAGAACATTAGGAGAACGCTAACCCGACTTCACTGTAGATAATGAGCTTGTCGTTTGCGTAGGAAGGTACCTGAAATCCCTTTAAAGAATCGTGTTTTGAATGTACTTATCTAGTCTTTTGCCTTGTCTAACTGCGGTTGTTCTACACGCTGTATTGTGCTGGGAAAGAAAGCCGTTTCTCAATGCAGACTCCACAGTGAAGCACGCTGTAGCCAAGGACACGGGGGAGAGATTTTCTAAGTGCCTGAAATACTCATCTATAAGTCTCTCATTCTTCCAGCTACCGATAACTTTGCTTTGAAACGCTTCGTTCGGTCTCGCCTAACTCGAATCTACTTGCCCTCAAACGGGATATGTCTTTACTGCACAAAGATATGGGGAAAACTAATGAAGTTAGCAAGTGTTTCAGAGTGGCACTGATGCGTGATGTTTTCTTAGGGCCCTTTCACACGATTCATGTCACCTCTGTCCCGTCGTGCGATGCTTTGGCCTCCACATGAAAAGCGTTGCAGATTGCATCGCTGAAGGGCGATTTTACAAGGTTGCTAAGTGGCAAAATAATTACAAGGTGTGAAAGTAATGAAAATATCTAATAGAACAGGAAGTCCTTGCTTAGATAGAAATCAAAGACTTATCTAACTTTCACTCTGAATGTCATTTCGTCATTTTTTTCTAGATGACATTCCAGATGCAGATATGCACATTAGTCCCTCTTCCAATTTTTTTTGATTTTCACATAACATGCAACTGTCTGTTCTTTCTAAAGGCCAGCGACAAGTTAAGCATGTTAAGTTTGACGACCACAATGTGGCGCCACAAGTAACACTGTGTCCTAACCAAGTCAACCATCTTTACCATGTAAATGTGAGGTTTTGTCTTAATCAGGTAGTTTCAGGACATTTTGTTGTTCAGTTGATTCTGCATTGTCATCTGTTGCCCCACAGCTAAAGTAAAATCTCATTGGTTCAAAATCAAGCATTAAACATCAAATACATTTTGATTGGCTGTGATAGTCACATCGCAAAGCATTTTTGCATTCATTGAGGCCACAAAAATGACTTACTGTTGGGAACGTATTGCACCTGCTCAGGACACGGTGTAACGCTGTAGACTGATGTTACGCTGCATCGAGTTTAATGCATTGGGGAATCGAACGTGAATCGTGTGAAAGGGCTTTTATTGGAAGAAAATTAGAGGAGAGTGTTTCTTCCTATGTTAGTTATGTTTATTTGTTTTTTTTTTTTTTTTTTTTTTTTTTGAAGTAATTTCTTCATCTTTGTGTACCATGTTTTGGCTTGGTATACATGAAACTGACTTCTGCTCAAAAAAGTGACATACCTTGAAGACGTACAACTGGAGGAGGACCAATGGTACATCACATTGTAAACGCATGATGTAGAGAAAATGAAATAAAAGATTCATTCACACTGTATACATGGACTATTTTTTTTTTGACTCTGCTCCAAAACCTAGTGAGCTGCCTAGTAGTGCCTACATAGGCAGTATTTTAAGGTTCTGAATGATATACTGGCATATCAAAGCATATGTCAGAGATGGACAGTAAGGCAGCTCAGTCGATTTTGGAAAAGCATTTATGTTTGTCTGTGGATGGTGCATGTGTTTTTCACAGAATTATTAAAGGGATAGTTCATCCAAAAATGAAAATTATCCCATGATTCACTCTCCCTCAAGCCATCTGTGTATATGACTATCTTCTTTCAGACGAACACAATCAGAGTTATATTAAAAAATATTCTGGCTCTTCCAAGCTTTATAATGGGAGTGAATGGGGGGCGAGATTTTGAAGCCCAAAAAAGTGCATCCATCCATCATAAAAGTAATCCATACAACTCCAGGGGGTTAATAAAGGCCTTCTGAAGTGAAGCGATGGGTTTTTGTAAGAAAAATATCCATATTTAAAACTTTATAAACTATAAAACTAGCAAACCGCATCACATCGAGTTACAACAGAAGAGTGAAATCTGACCTGACGCAATGACGAACGTGGAAGTGCAGAGGATAGAGCAAAACAAAACACCAGTCACGAATTAGAAGTCTAAAACGATAATTGTTTTTAAAGAGAAATATCGAGTTTGTTGCACAGCCCTATTTGTTTGAACCGCAAGAGGCGTCTTAGCTTACAATACTCCTACGTCATGCGTCAGAGGTTACTCTTTTGGTATAAATCAATGCGTACGGCTGTCTGCCGGAAGCTAGTTATTATATTTTGTAAATTTTTAAATATGGATATTTTTCTTACAAAAACCCATCGCTTGGCTTCGGAAGGCCTTTATTAACCCCCTGGAGCCGTATGGATTACTTTTATGATGGATGGATGCACTTTTTTGGTGCACTTCCCCGCCCAAATTCACAACCATTATAAAGCTTGGAAGAGCCAGTATATTTTTACATATATTTCCGATTGTATTCGTCTGAAAGAAGAAAGTCATATACAGGTGCTGGTCATATAATTAGAATATCATCAAAAAGTTGATTTATTTCACTAATTCCATTCAAAAAGTGAAACTTGTATATTATATTCATTCATTACACACAGACTGATATATTTCAAATGTTTATTTCTTTTAATTTTGATGATTATAACTGACAACTAAGGAAAATCCCAAATTCAGTATCTCAGAAAATTAGAATATTACTAATGACCAATACAAAGAAAGTATTTTTAGAAATCTTGGCCAACTGAAAAGTATGAACATGAAAAGTATGAGCATGTACAGCACTCATTACTTAGTCGGGGCTCCTTTTGCCTGAATTACTGCAGCAATGCGGTGTGGCATGGAGTCGATCAGTCTGTGGCACTGCTCAGGTGTTATTAGAGCCCAGGTTGCTCTGATAGTGGCCTTCAGCTCTTCTGCATTGTTGGGTCTGGCATATCGCATCTTCCTCTTCACAATACCCCATAGATTTTCTATGGGGTTTAGGTCAGGTGAGTTTGCTGGCCAATTAAGAACAGGGATACCATGGTCCTTAAACCAGGTACTGGTAGCTTTGGCACTGTGTGCAGGTGCCAAGTCCTGTTGGAAAATGAAATCTGCATCTCCATAAAGTTGGTCAGCAGCAGGAAGCATGAAGTGCTCTAAAACTTCCTGGTATACGGCTACGTTGACCTTGGACCTCAGAAAACACAGTGGACCAACACCAGCAGATGACATGGCACCCCAAACCATCACTGACCGTGGAAACTTTACACTGGACCTCAAGCAATGTGGATTGTGTGCCTCTCCTCTCTTCCTCCAGACTCTGGGACCTTGATTTCCAAAGGAAATGCAAAATTTACTTTCATCAGAGAACATAACTTTGGACCACTCAGCAGCAGTCCAGTCCTTTTTGTCTTTAGCCCAGGCGAGACGCTTCTGACGCTGTCTGTTGTTCAAGAGTGGCTTGACACGACAGCTGAAACCCATGTCTTGCATACGTCTGTGCGTAGTGGTTCTTGAAGCACTGACTCCAGCTGCAGTCCACTCTTTGTGAATCTCCCCCACATTTTTGAATGGGTTTTGTTTCACAATCCTCTCCAGGGTGCGGTTATCCCTATTGCTTGTACACTTTTTTCTACCACATCTTTTCCTTCCCTTCGCCTCTCTATTAATGTGCTTGGACACAGAGCTCTGTGAACAGCCAGCCTCTTTTGCAATGACCTTTTGTGTCTTGCCCTCCTTGTGCAAGGTGTCAATGGTCGTCTTTTGGACAACTGTCAAGTCAGCAGTCTTCCCCATGATTGTGTAGCCTACAGAACTAGACTGAGAGACCATTTAAAGGCCTTTGCAGGTGTTTTGAGTTAATTAGCTGATTAGAGTGTGGCACCAGGTGTCTTCAAAGTTGAACCTTTTCACAATATTCTAATTTTCTGAGATACTGAATTTGGGATTTTCCTTAGTTGTCAGTTATAATCATCAAAATTAAAAGAAATAAACATTTGAAATATATCAGTCTGTGTGTAATGAATGAATATAATATACAAGTTTCACTTTTTGAATGGAATTAGTGAAATAAATCAACTTTTTGATGATATTCTAATTATATGACCAGTACCTGTACACCTAGGATGGCTTGATGGTGAGTAAATCATGGGATAATTTTTGGGTGAACTATCCTTTTAACATTTGATTAGTTATACATTTCATTAAAATTTAACCAACACACAAGGCAACAATATCAACAAAAGCATGTGTCCAATATTTATTTCTCTTTCAAGCTTGCAGGGTGTCAAATTTGCATCTAGTGGCAATTCTCTGGCACTGAGATGCAAAGTATAGAGAGTCATGAATAAAAATACAAGGGCCGAATTCTGACAAGAGGCCAAATCTGAGAGGATTGAAATGAAAACAAAAGCATTTGAAGGGAGACGAAATGTGGTTTGTCATGGGTTCTGTGAAAAAGCACCATCAAATCTCTGACACTGACATCTGTTGTCCTTTTTCATCTGAAGTGTGGACGCCTATTATCATTGCGCCGTGTCTAAAACGGGACCACAAATTGGGTCTATTTTTAAGGCGGTTTAAGCTGTGACAAGTTGAGCCTTATGGTGAGCTGCTAAAATGATTCACATTTCTGAACACATTCGGATCTGTCGGGGGACGTTGAGCTTAAGAAATAATTGTAAATATTTTAAGTGGATTTAATGATTTGGTCTAAAATTTATACCAGTATCAAGCTACAAAAAAGCTTTAAAACAATGTTAATATACTTGACTAAGATATATATATATATATATATATAACTCTGCTTTAAAAAGTCTGAAACTAGTATTAGATTAGAAAGGCATCAAAGCTACTTGTATGCAAATGACACTTGCATTTAAAATGTTCTCTGTTTTGAAATGTTTTCATTTTAAAATGTTTTCTTTTGGTTTATTGCAACAGAAAACCCACTATTTATTATCATATTACAAGCCACGTCTTCAAAGTTTTCCATAGATATATTTATATTTAATTTCTTCATCAATTGATGCATATTTATCACCTTGAATGTTATTGCATTTTCAGGCTTGTAAATATTTGAGGATTATGAGAACAATGATGAAAAATGTCTTCAGTATGGAGCTTCTGTGCTTTTGTTCCCTTCTTCAAATGAAATGCTAAATCAAACAGCATCTAATTCGAGACGACCTCGAAATTTTAATAACTCCCAAGGGCGAATATTTAAGAAACAAAAGCACTCAAAAACTTGAGTGATTCAGAGCAATTTTGTGAAAACATTGACAGGTCGACACGTCTTTGCAGGGACAGGCGAATCCTCAAGCATAGTCAGTTATAGTGGCAGGTAAATCTCCCAGCTCCAGTTTGGAGTTTGAGTCGGTTTAGTCCAGTATTCAAACCTCGTACTCAAACCTTTGAGCTCAATTATTATTCCAGTGTTAATGCTCCTCACTGTGTCCTTGGTATTAGAAACACTCTGTTTTCATCAGGGCGTTTGCTAAATGAAGCCAGAGAATACAAGCCACATACCAACACAGAGACAGAAAGGCAATTAAAATTCTCAATTCAATCTCAGTTGAAGCTCCGCCCTCTTTGGTTACTGTTGTTCAATCAGACAAGCCTTATAATTAGGAATTTTAAACAAGAGTAATCGTGAGTAATGCTGAGTTCATGCCATGCCGTAATTACCGTAATCGTGACATTCTTGGTGACGTAATTATGTGTTTCTATGGCAAAACTATCAACTATCAAATGAATCTGAAGCAGTCAGGTGGTACAAGTAGGAGCTCTCAGAAAATTCCTAGCTTACAAGTTGTAATTATGAGTTCTATGAGTACATGAACGCTTTTTACAAGTTGAAATCTCGTAGTTACTGTAATTACGACATGGTGTGAATGCACCTAACTGCATCATTGAATCATTCATTCAAGAGATTCGTTCAAAAATTCATCCAGTAATGAAACGAGTGAGTCATTGAATCATTCATTCAAACCGGTATTTTTGAAGAATTAATTCGGATTAATGAAACATTTTAAAGGATTAGTTCACTTTAGAATTAAAATTCCCTGATAATTTACTCACCCCCATGTCATCCAAGATGTTTATGTCTTACGTCAGTCGAAAAGAAATGAAGGTTTTTGAGGAAAACATTCTGGGATTTTTCTCCATATAGTGGACTTCACTGGAGTTCAACGGGTTGAAGGTCCAAATGTCAGTTTCAGTGCAGCTTCAAAGAGCTCTACACGATCCCAGACGAGGAATAAGAGTCTTATCTAGAGAAACCATCGGTTGTTTTCTAAAAAAATAACAATTATATACTTTTTAACCACAAATGCTCGTCTTGCACTGATGAGCCACGCATTACGTAATCACGCTGGAAAGGTCACGCGTGATGTAAGCAGAAGTACCGCGGTAGGACGAAAAACTCCATCTCATTTTCTCCTCCAATTTCAAAATCGTCTGACATAGTTGTTTTTTTTTTTTTTTAGAAAATGACCGATGGTTTCTCTAGATAAGACTCTTATTCCTCGTCTGGGATCATGTAGAGCTCTTTGAAGCTGCACTGAAACTGACATTTGGACCCGTTGAACCCCAGTGAAGTCCACTATATGGAGAAAAACCCTGGAATGTTTTCCTCAAAAACCTTAATTTATTTTTGAGTGAAGAAAGAAAGAGATAAACATCTTGGATGACATGGGGGTGAGTAAATTATTAAGAAAGTTCAATTCTGAAGTGAACTAATCCTTTAAAAAGACTGCAGCAATTAACATTTTGTCAGAACCTCTAGTAAATTACATGTTTTTTGTTTAGTTGTCTATTCAGCATCATGGGAGAATCGTGATCTCTGTTTGAAACAAAAAAAAAAAAAAATGATTCTCAATTTATCCAGAATCGTGCAGCTTTCACTTTCAGGCCGCATGCACTCTTTAAAAAAATGTTACATGGGATTCTATATAGAACTCTAAGGTTCTTGAGTCAATTTTAAAGAACCCTTTATGCCAAAAGGTTCTATATAAGGAAAAATGTCTTAAATGATTGCAAAATACTTTCATGTTTAATTGGTCATTTCAATTTTTTCTAATGTTTACGAGCACTAAAAATGAAATAAATGAAAATTAATTAAATCTAAATCCATAAAATGATGGAACCCCTAAAAGGTTGACAGAACCCTATAGAACCTGTTCTTCTAAGGTTTGTTAATGCACATGTGAATTCTGCAGGAAACAAACACACGATTGGCACGATGTTCATACATGTCTGCTATAATGTCTCTGATATTATTATTATGAGGGCTTGAATTAATTGTGAAGCAAGGCATTTTTATCTGCTGTTTTTCTTTACAGGAATGATGCAGAAACATGATTAAAGAGTGCACAGTGAGTCAGAATGACATACTATGTACTGTTACCTGTGTAAAACAGCTGCAAGATTTATTTAAAGATTTGAAAAAGAAATGTAATGTTTTAAAGAGGACCTATAATGCCTCTTTCACAAGATGTAATATAAGTCTCTGGTGTCCCAGAATGTGTCTGTGAAGTTTCAGCTCAAAATACCCCACAGATCATTTATTATAGCTTGTCAAATTTGCCCCTATTTGGGTGTGAGCAAAAACACGCCGTTTTAAATGCAAATGAGCTGCTGCTCCCGCCCCCTTTCCAGAAGAGGGCGGAGCTTTAACAGCTCACGCTTCGGTTGCTCAACAACAACAAAGCTGGAGAATCTCACGCAGCCAAAATGAGGATTGTCAGTAACGGTGTTCAGCCTTACATTGTTCAAACCGGAGTCGACACTGATGGAGAGACTCAGGAAGAAGTTACAACTTTTAGAATGAAACTGGACGTTTCTGAATGGTTAGTGGATAAATTTATGTAGTTGCTGTGGAGTTGATTCAACTCAACGACTAGCACGTGCCGTCATGTTAATCATTTTTAGTTGAATTAACCCTTGTTTGTGAAGCAGTCCGGCGTAAAATGACGGCATGGCAACAACACTTTACTACAACAACTCTTCCTCTTCTCTAAAGCAGCCCAACATGACCACACCCCCTTTGTTGCGTATTCTCGGAGGCGGGGTTTATGTAAATTTTAGGTTTAGTGATGTCACTAACCCATGAAGAAGCTCATTGTAGTCCCTACCAGCTGTTTGTTGTAGTTCTTAAAAAGCGATAAAGGAAAATATCTCCCTTTGCATTGAACTTTGAGCGCCGTAACTTTGTAGATGTTGTTTATGCTCAAGCAGCAACATTACACACTAACTAAAGTTAAATCACACTAACTAAAAGTCAAATCATAGTCAAGGACTCCTTTCAGGCGTTTTGTATTTTCTTTACAATGTGCTTTTTGCAATGGCTTCCTCCAGTAACCCCTCCTTATATGTTCAGGTCATTTATTATGACATATTTAATATCCTCTTGGTGTCTGGGGTGCAAAAGATGAATATCTGCTTTGGCGTCACATGTGGTTTGTATTGCGCTCAGGCCCGGACATGTTCAAATGTAATTATTTTTATGTGTGTCCGGAAGCACAGACATGTCTTTGAACGTTCCAAAGATGGAGTCCCTGCGGATTCTGAAAGTACGTTTGCTTGTTCTATAAATATTAAAACAGGCTGAGAGACGGTTGAGCCATCGCTGAGATGATGCTTTGTTGTTTCCTCCTTGGAACAGTAACCTTGATCATGTGTTTCGGGACACAGATCATTGTGTGATTACATGCAATAAAACCACCGTTCATATGTGATACATGCCCTCAGAGAAATCTAGTTTATGGTGTGTAAGGCCAGAACTTCTCTTGGAGGCCATAATGCATCTCGCAAGCAGTGTTTGTAATGAAAATGTGCACAAAAAATTGATGGATGTGAACATATGATGTCCATGAAAATGTTATTGCATACATTTTGTTTCTCAGGAGACTTCATGCATTTTCTGTGTAAGTATGAAGTTATATCAGATGTTTCTTTTCTTGTTCCTTTGATGTGTGTTCAGATCTGATCAGATTCCTAAGACTAATTATGCTAAATATTGTCTTTATTTTTTAATTGTTTGGTCAATCTGTTTCATTTTAGTCAATCAGTTCAAACTGTCCATTTCAATGAATCATTCCACTATTTTTCACTGAGGTCTCTGTGAGGTGAATAGATTCATTGATTCAAATCTCTGATTTAAAGACCTTAGGAGAATCTTATCAGAAATGTTTAAGATCTCTGACTTTTTATATGTGCTCAAATCTGATCAGATTTCTTTTGCTATATTTGAATAGTGTCTTAATTTTTTAGTGTTTTTGTTTGGTCAATTTGTTTCATTTTAGTGAATCAGTTCAAATGTCAATTTCAATGAATCATTTCAAAACTGTTCATTTCATTTGCATTATTGTCTACTGAGATCTCTTTGAGGTGAATCGATTCATTGATTCGAAGACCTTAGGAGAATCTGATGACAAATGTTTAAGATCTCTGACATTTGATATACTCAAATCTGATCAGATTTCTTATGCTATCTTTTTAATAGTGTCTTTATTTTTTAGTGTTTTTATTTGGTCAATTTGTTTCCTTTTAATGAATCAGTTCAAACGGTCCATTTCAAAACTGTGATTCAAAGATTCATTTGCATTATTTTTCACTGAGTTCTCTGTGTGGTGAATCGATTCATTGATTTAAAACTCTGGTTCAAATAGAATTCCTTTTTCAGATTTCTTATGCTATCTTTTGATAGTGTCTTCTTTTTTAATAGTGTGTTTATTTGGTAAATGTAGTAATAATAATAATAATAATTAATTATTTGGTAAATTTGTTTAATTTTAGTGAATCAGTTCAACCTCTATTTTCATGAATCGTTTTAAAACGGATTCAAAGATTCATTTGCATTATTTTTCACAGATCTCTGTGTGGTGAATCGATTCATAGAGAATTCTTTAGTAGAATCTAATGAAAAATGTTTGAGATGTTTTGATCTGTGCTCAGATTTGATCAGATTTCTTATGCTATATTTTTATAGTGTCTTCTTTTTTAATAGTGTTTTTATTTGGTAAACTTAATAATTATTATTATTAATTATTATTTGGTAAATTTGTTTCATTTTAGTGAATCAGTTCAAACTCTATTTTAATTAATCATTTCAAAATGGATTTAAAGATTAATTTTTAAATGCATTATTTTTCACAGATCTATGTGTGGTGAATCGATTCATTGATTCGAAACTCTGATTCATAGAGAATTCTTTAGAATCTGATAAAATGTTTGAGATCTCTGACATTTGATATGTGCTCAGATCTGATCAGATTTCTTATGCTATCTTTTAATAGTGTCTTATTTTTTAATAGTGTTTTCTATTTCAATGAATCATTTCAAAACTCTGATTCAAAGATTCATTTGCATTATTTTTCACAGATCTCTGTGTGGTGAATCGATTCATTGATTTGTAGAGAATTCTTTAGTAGAATCTAATGAAAAACTTTTGATCTGTGCTCAGGTCTGATCAGATTTCTTCTGCTATCTTTTAATAGTGTTTTTATTTGGTCAATGTGTTTCATTTTTAGTGAATCAGTTCAAACTGTCCATTTCAGTGAATTGTTTCAAAATTCTGATTCAAAAGACTAATTTGCAATATTTTTCACTGTGTTCTCTGTGTGTGAATCGATTAATTGACTCAAAACTCTGATTCTCTGATGAGAAATGTTTGAGATCTGACTTTGTGCTCAGATTCCTAACTAATTATATCTGTAACTTATTCATTTGAGACAAATGTGAGATTTCTGGGATCCTGAGAGCCAGGAGACCTGAGCAAAACCTAATTGCTTTCTCTGAGAAAATCTTAATTCTGATTTTTCTTTAATTTGAGGTGCAACGAGGTGAATCGCCTCTTATATCTGTCTTGGCCTCTGATCACTCAGAGCCAAACGAACCCCTTCGGCTCGGGATTGACTAGAGTTTGAATAAAACGGAAGGATTAATGCTGAAGCTTTTCTGTCTCGTGCCAAGTTAACAATAGAATCCAATTTAAAAAGCTCATATTTATCACGCGGCGAGGCGAGGATTTACTCTCTTATTAAACAATTAATCTAATGACAGCGAAAGCACAATGTCCCGCTCCGGCAATGATTGTTCATTTGTGAAATGAAGCCTGTTTATTCTGTGGAGAGTCTGTGTATGCTAATGATGCGTTTGCATAAACCAGACGCCTCGTTCTCATGCAGAGCTTCCGGAATATTCCACTAATGAGGAAACTCTTTCCAATTAAAGTCTCTGAGGCCATGAGGAAATGTGAAAAACACTTCTAGTGCTCCTTTAAGAAAATGTGATTTCCTATTCAGAATCACATTGCATTGGAATTCTTCTGTAATCATTTACTCACCTTCATGTTTCCAAACTCAAATGTTGTACTTTTTACTGTGTGTCATAATATAATGATTTTTGAAGTAAACAATGACAGGATATTCACGTCTGTATGTGGGAAGTTGCATTTTAAGTGATTGCACAGAGAGGATCGTGTCCTGTTAACTGTATGTGCACATAACGAAGCCGTCGCACAGACTGTTATTTCTCAGAAGTGTGGCGACAAGGAGGGTCTTTGAGAAATGTGTGAATTTGCATTAATGAAAGCAGAATCTTCCTCGATTGTATGACTGAAGACTCACGGTGTTCAAAGAGAAGTCTGATAGAAATCAGTCTGACTTTAATGAACAGATATCTGATCTCATTCCTCATCACTGAGCAGTTTAATCTGAGCTTGAATTAGGATAAAAATATCTGCCAGAACTTTCAGTATGTATTCACAATAAGTTTGCCCATTATATAAAATTTTGCAACATTAAGAATATTATATATTAATTTGCTTTTTAATTTTTTAGTAAGTTTCCTAAAATTATTTTAATTTGAGAGCGTTAAGTAAGAGATGTCTTTAAACATTTAAATAGTGTCTTTATTATAACTTTTTTTAAAAATATTGTCTTTTTTGGTCAATTTGTTTCATTTTTGTGAATCAGTTCATTTCAGTGAATCGTTTCAAAACTCTGATTCAAAGATTCTTTTGCATTAGTCTTTGTGTGGTGAATTGACTCACTGATTCAAAACTCTGATTCAGTGATTCATTTAATTTGGCTTTCTGTGTGATGTTTGTCATTTATTATTTTGTTCTGGTTCATAGAGCGGTTTTGGGTAATATATAGTAGTGGCAAAAAGTGATGTCCAGAGGAAATGGTTCAATTAAACCATCAAAATATGAGGAAAATATTTTATATTTTTTAAAATATTTTTAATATGAGGGAAGAACAAATCACTAAACTTGGTTAAGGGATTTATCTGATAAAATTGTCAAAAAAAAAAAAAAAAAAAAAAAAAAGGCAGACAGCTACAGGTTTTATTTTACAAAATACATGCACAACTATGCATATTCTTACAAAATCTAACACATTTTTTTATATTTAAATAAAGGTACTTTTTTTTTTTAAGGCCGGGCATAACTTTTGGCTACTATTGTGTGTGTATGTATATATATATATGTGTGTGTGTGTGTGTGTAAACAGTATCTCCCAACCATGGATAAAGTTAAACAAAGTGAAACTGGCCTGTTTTGTCCTTCCTACTATGTTACGCAAGATCTGTACGCCTCACCTTTCAGTGGGCGGATGTTTAAATTCACACACCGGAATAGTTTTACACACCTACATCCACCTTCCGCCTCCATCAGGAATTGCCCAGTTAAAACGATGGCCAGCGTGTGGAAGTTTTCCTCCTCTACAGCCTCGATATACCGCTCTCAGTTACAACAGACTGTTTTAATGCTCTCACACAAGTCAAAGATCACATATGAGTACACTAATCTTTCAGTTGTTTCAGCAAAGAGACTAAATGGAGAGTAAATCGAGACTTGTGCTGAAGGCTCCAGCTTCCAGATGTTGTCAGATTTGCCAAGATACCAAAGTCTGCAACTAAAGATCTCAATATGAACTCAAGCGTTTCTCATCAGATCCTCCCAAGACCAAATTATTACTCATTTTATGCCTCGTACACTGACAACAAATGTCTCATTTGTATCTATTTTTTTTTTCTCCTAAAGAATTGTAGGAGAAACTTCACAAATTTGGTGCTTAAATGACTTAAACTCAGTGGCTCGGAGAACGTTTTGGTAGTTTTCCTCTTTATCTGTTCTTTCCTGTCAGTAAGTTTGCTTTTATTTCATATTTCCAGCATATTTTAAGTGTTAATATTCTATGGTTTTGTTTGTTTTGTAAGATATTCTTTGTTATATGTGAAATGTGAATGCTGTAGAGAATGAATCGCCTGTTGTTAACTGTTTGTGAGTGTGTTATTAATGTATTTTTAACACTGGAACAGCTATGACACACAGAGGTTGTGCGAGTCCTCCATGGCAACACACTCGTGTTTTAACAGCACGAATCTGTGAATCTCATGGGCATAAAATCTCACAGGACTTCAAACCCTCTGCATGCTAAAATATGCTGTCTCAAATTTTTAAGTGATCTCTGCAATTAGTGATCTTGAGGAGCTTGACAGGCTGGAAAATCACAGCGAGCGTTTGAAGCATTTTGATGGAGCTGCTGGAGTGTGTAAACTCCACGTTCAGACCGCACACACACACACAGAACCTATTTTAGGTTGACGGCTAAATCTAGAGGCTTTGTCTGTTTTGAGCAAAAGAGCTTTTCCCAAATGCACAACACAACTCAATAACCTCTGTATTTATTATCCAAATAACTGGAGAAATGACACCATATGAAACCGTGATGAAGGTACTGAAATACTGCATCTCTTCAGTGCACATTTGTACTATTTTTGATGTATACTGAGTTTCCTCAGAATGTGAATAATAGTGTCCTGCAGTGTTATTTTAGTCTTATGGTACACTTATAGGGAACATATATTCACTATTAACTGTTACGGGATCAAGAATATGGCATTAATATGTGCTTTATAAGTACTAATACACAGCCAGTATCCTAGTAATAAGCATACTTATAAGCATCTAGTTAATAGTGAATAATGTTCCCTAATCTAAAGTGTTACCAGTTTTATTTATATACTTTTATAGTATTCATTACTATTTTGATTTATCTTTTGTTTTTATATTTTCAGGTTTTTTTTTTTTTTTTTTTGTCATTTTTTTTTTTTTATTTAGCTTTATTTTGTTTTAGTAATTTTATTAGTTTTTTTTTAAATATTTCTATTTAGCTTAGCCTAATTTATTTTTATTTCAGTTTTAGTTTCAGTCATTTTGTAATTCAACTTTCACTTAAGGCAACATTCAAGTTTTTTATTTAACATTTGCGTTATTTTATTCATTTTTATTTATATTTATTTCAATTAATGTTTTTTTTAAAAATAGTTTTAATTTTAATTAACAATAACAATACTGTATATTGTATCTCCAAATTCAATTAACTCAATAAAACTCAGTGTTATTTTACAATCATTAAGATGTTATTACTGTTTTTATTATATTAATTGTATTAATATTTTGAATTAGTTTTTATTTTTCTATTTTCTGGTTTCATTCTAAATTTTGTTAGATTTTTAGTAATTTTGTTGCCATTTTTATTAGGGTTTTTTTTTTGTTGTAAAAAATGTCTATATTGTTTTTATTCATTTTTATTTCAGTTTTAGTTATTTTAGTGCATCAAGATAAACTAAATAAAAATGAGAAATGTTGCCTTTGGAACTAGCTGATATAAACTTAAGTTTATGTTTTTTTTTTTATTATTTTAAAATAAACACAAATTGTCATACAGTAATGAATTAATGTGGACAGCGGCTTAGGTTATTTGATGAGAAATGTTTGAGTTCATATTGAGGTCACTGACTTTTGCAGACTTTGGTATCTTGGCAAATCTGAGCACAGTTGGAAACATTGCTGAGATCTTTTTAATATTGACTCCTAAAAGTCTTTAAAGATATGAAAGAGACGTCTTTTACGATGCCTGCTATAGAATGACATTTTTTCTGTGATGATGACTGGACACTCACTGAATGCAGCACGTATTGAGGTCATGTGACAGCAGTTTCACATACCAATGTTTAACAGTGCACAGTATTTAGTATGCTAGTGTTTTATTCTGCACACAGCCCGTGTGTTCAGTGAGGCTGGTGTCATTTGATTCAGTTTCTCAGTTGTTGTTAATCTGATGAACAGTGTTTGACCTCTGTGAAAGCGTTCAGCTCTTCAGTGCATGTGTCTAATTCCTCTCAGCGCTTATCGGGAGTGTTTTTCTGATGGAAAAGCCTTTGGTGCGCTCATGTTTACTCAAACCCAGCACGCCTGAATGTGTCTGTTTATAGCAAGCAAACATGCCATTTGGCACCTTCTGCCTGCTTTCTGCCTTTCTCTCCTCATTTCCTGTCTCTTCTGTTTCTCTCCGGCTCTCGCTTTGTTTCTTGTCTTCCTTCTGCTTGTAGAAAACTTGAGGTGTGAGCAAAGAGTGAAAAAAAAAAAAACAACTCTGTTTCTCCACACATTCGGCATGTGTTTGCAAAATGTTACATACCTGTAGTTTGACAAGAACAATCTAAGAAGACTATATATGGATTAACTGGCTGAGACACTGTTAAATTATGCCATCAAAGACTGTCGAAGACAAGTTAAAACTGTGCTGTAAACTGCTGACAAGACATATTCATTTGAGGTGTGTTTACCTGTGCAAAACCAGCCACCACAATGTGAGGATGTTGCTGGGGGTTACCAAGACAATTAATGGTTGCTAAGGTGTTTTGGGTGGTTGTTATGGGGTTGCTAAGGTGTTTTAGTTGATTGTTAAGTGGTTACTGGTTTCTGGGTGGTTGTTAGATGAGTGTTAAGGTGTTTTGGGTGGTTGTTAGGGGGTTGCTAAGGTGTTTTAGTTGATTGTTAAGTGGTTACTGGTTTCTGGGTGGTTGTTAGATGAGTGTTAAGGTGTTTTGTGTGGTTGTTAAGGGGTTGCCAAAGTTTTTTGGGTGATAGGTGGCTGCTAAAGTGTTTGGATGGTTGCTAAGTTGTTTTGGGTGATTGTTAGATGGCTGCTAAGGTGTTTGGATGGTTGCTAGTTTTGTGGTTGTTAGATGGCTGCTAAGGTGTTTGGATATTTGTTAGGGTGTCTTGGTTGGTTGTTAGGGGGTTGCCAAGGTGTTTTGGGTGGTTGTTAGATGGCTGCTAAGGTATTTTGGGTGATTGATAGGTGGCTGCTAAGGTGTTTGGATGTTTGCTAAGGTGTTTTGGGTGATTATTAGGGGGTTGCCAAAGTGTTTTGGGTTGGTTGATTGTTAGGTGGCTGCTAAGGTGTTTGGATGTTTGCTAGGGTGTTTTGGTTGGTTGTTAGGGAGTTGCCAAGGTGTTTTGGGTAGGGTGATTGTTAGGTGGCTGCTAAGGTATTGGATGGTTGTTAGGGGGTTTCTATGGTGTTTTGGGTGGTTGTTAGATGGCTGCTAAAGTGTTTGGATGTTTGCTAGGGTGTTTTGGTTGGTTGTTAGGGGGTTGCCAAGGTGTTTTGGGTTGGGTGATTGTTAGGTGGCTGCTAAGGTGTTTGGATGGTTGCTAATGTGTTTTGGGTGGTTGTTAGAGGGTTGCTAAGGTGTTTTGGGTGGTTGTTAGAGGGTTGCTAAGGTGTTTTGGGTGGTTGCAAGATGGCTGCTAAGGTGTTTGGATGTTTGCTAGGGTGTTTTGGTTGGTTGTTAGGGGGGTGCCAAGGTGTTTTGGGTTGGGTGATTGTTAGGTTGCTGAGGTGTTTGGGTGGTTGTTAGGGGGTTGCTGAGCTGTTTTGGGTGATTGTTAGATGGCTGTTAAGCTGTTTAGATGGTTGCTAAGGTGTTTTGAGTGGTTGCTAGGGGTTGCTAAGGTGTTTTGGCTTGGGTGATTGTTAGGTTGCTGAGGTGTTTGGATGTTTGCTAGGGTGTTTTGATTGGTTGTTAGGGGGTTGCCAAGGTGTTTTGGGTAGTTGTTAGATGGCTGCTAAGGTGTTTGGATCTTTGTTAGGTTGCTGAGGTATTTGGGTGGTTGCAAGTTAATTTTTTCATTCTGGGGGTCTGCAAGGTAATTGCTAAAGGTGTTCTGAGTGATTGCTAAGGTGTTTGAAGTGGTTGTTAGGTAGTTGCTACAATGCTTGGGTAGTTGTTAGGTAGTTGCTACAATGTTTGGGTGGTTGCTAGGTGGTTGCAAAGGTGATTTGGGTGGTTGCAAGCGGGTTTCTAAGGTGTTCTAGGGGGTTGCTAGGTGATGCACACACTCAGATTTATTACTTATTGTTAGAGGCTTGATCACATACATAGTAATAATCACACTTACCTAAGCAAACACCACTAAAAATAACATATCCATCTAAACTGCCCATGACACCATTACATCATGATATCAAAGACTTTAGAGCGAAATGTCAAAGGCAGGAAGATGATACTGTGAGGTAAAATACAGACAAGACATAAAATGTCACGTTACGTAACAGAAGAAAATGAGAAAATAGAAGGAGACCTCACAAAACTACAACTGAGTCATTGCATGAACAACAACTTGCATGAGTTTGTCATCAATAATAGTTTTATGGGGAAAAAAATGACTCACTATCATTGTGTTTTCATGTGAATCACTGAAGCTTTTGAGATGTAAATGTGATTCTGAATGGTGTCTTATCCAAAGCAAGCAGTCATGAAGTGGCATTCACAACCCATTTTACTGATTTCAGAGTGAAAAAAAGGAAAAACCGTCAAGGACAAGACTTAATTTTCTCCTCCTGAAGTGAAGTGATGGTGTAATGTGTGTGTGTGTCAGAATGGAGTCAGATCTGAGTGTAGTTTGCAGTGCATTATGTGCTTCCGTCCTGAAACACCACCGGCACTCAATTCTGAGGAAGCTTTAAGAGCAGGCTGTGGAGAATGAGCATGTTTATCTTTCACATCTATCATTATTTTTTAATTATTGATGTAAGCAATTTAATGTTGAGTGGCATTAAATTACTAAAGAAAAAGACTTTACAACAGCAGCCTAAAACAGTGACCAGCTAGATATTTGACTGTTGGTATTTAGCAATCAGCAAATGAATGCTAAAATTACGATAATGATGAAGGAATAGAAAGGGTGTTTGAAAGTAAGCGTTTTTACGTTTATTTCAAAATAATAACTAAAGGCAGTAACAATTTAAACAGTATATATTATTTGTGAACTAATGTTCAGTTTTTTGTTTTTAGTAGTCAGCTTATTTTCAGTAGTAATCAAGCTTGTAACACACTTTTCACAGACACGAAGATGCACCTTTAATTTCCCCAAGCTGATTGGCTCGCTAAAACCCCCCACAGTCATCATGTTTTCAGGCCATTTCGAGTTTGAATTTGACGTGACATAAAGTGGTCCATATAAAATCCGTTTTTAAAAAAAATAAGGGCAAAGAAAAAATATATAATAGTAGATGTTTAAAATATAAAGATATCTGTCAAAGTATCATTTAAAAGTCAACAAAAAAATATTATATATATATATATATATATATGAAAATACTTGATACAATTGTATTATGTCATGTATAAAGCTCTTGAGAAATTTTTTTGTATAGATTGAATTTAGTAGTGTAAGTAATAAAAAAAAGACATTAAAAAAAGGATAGATAAAATAAGGCTTCGGCCTACACCTTTTTCAGTCAATATGTAAAATTATGAATAATTGTTATGGAATTGTGTATGAGGACCAAAATCTTGATAATGATGACATTATTTTGACATCTGCCGAAAAGAATAGTTATTTCAGAAGTAGATTTGGTAAATCGTGCACTTATGAATCATCCAAGGAACATGTATTGAGAAAGTAAATGGTAAATTTTGATTTCTTGTTGACTTTAAATGATGGTAAACTGTGTTTTCCCCAGAGGGCCGGTGCCGTTCCCTTCCAGGAGGAGCTGCATTAGCTGCAGACAGTCCACTGCAGTCTCACATGTGGCTCTGAAATGTGAAACTTGTTGTGACAGCGGCTCGACCAACATACTGTTGCATCATTTTGCCTGTGGAAAAATATTCCACTTTATTATTATTATCTTCTGTTATTTCTCCCTTCATAATGAGCCAGCGGTCTCTTTGGGAATGGAGATATGTAAATGGAGCGGTTGTAGTTTGCGGAGCAGTCCTTCTGTTTGCTTTCATGTGGAATCCAGGCAGCTTGTTAGAGAAAGGCTTTCACAGTTTCCCGGGCGTGTGAGTTGGCGCCGAGCGCAGTGACGGCTGTGGCACTGGAGAGGTGATGTGTGGAAAACACAGAAATAACATCCAGCTCACAGCGACTCCCAGACCGACGCCGCTCATGAACACAATAACTCGCCCCTTTGCTTTCCAACAATTGCAGAAGTCTTTTGGTAATTAATTTCTGCCGACGGAGGCCTGCACGCCTCATTGAGGGCGGATTTGGCCTCGTGTCTGTATTTGCTTAATTATGGTATAGAAGGGCAGAACGCCATGACTGAACACTCCTCATACATACACTGAACTACAGCTCTAAACTACTGCCTTACAATGAGCTTAATGGGAGATTTGAATCTATCTATCTATCTATCTATCTATCTATCTATCCGTTTGTCTCACTGTCTATCTATCTATCTATCTATCTATCTATCTATCTATCTATCTATCTATCTATCTATCTATCCGTCTGTCTCACTGTCTATCTATCTATCTATCTATCTATCTATCTATCCATCCACCCACCCGTCTGTCTCTCCGTCTGACTCTCCGTCTGTCTGTCTGTCTTCCTCCATCTGTTTCTGCAGGTTATGCAACCATCCTCATCCTTTTTTTTTTTTGGCTCTTTAGAACTTAAGCCTGAAAATCTCAGTTTTTGAGGAATGATTCGCTGCCTAATGGGAATCGACGTTATAAAAAGATAAGGAGGAAAAACCCCTTTAAAGAGCAGATGACAACAAAAACTCCCACAGATGGGAATCAATAGGACAACGGGGCGTTTTTCACGTCCAGCTCAGAGGGTTCAAAGCGAGCGCTTCTCCTCGAGCTGCTGTTGCCTTCAGCCGCAATAAAACTGCAGAAACAGATTCTCCCACAGATGGGAAAAACACTGAAAATATGTGTATGTGTTATGCTTTCCTCTTCAGGATCCAAAAATGCAACGAGAGGTCGTTTCAATTGCTTTGTCCTCTTCTCCATCTCTTTCTCTTTCAATGCCTTTTTGAGAGACCATGTGAGCCATTGAATATCAACACAGTATTTGGCTGCCAAAAGGTGCAAATGTTTTTACAGTGGATTGGATTTAATCTGAATACATTTGCATAAATTCAAGAGACAAAAACCTGTAGAAGAAAAGCAAATTCTCTTGAATGTAATCAACAATTTTTAAATCCTGTCAGGTTTAAATGCCTGACGAAGGCCGCATGACCGAAATGTTATCTCAACAAATTTTGTGCAACAGTGCATGATTTTTTTCCTGGCAAAAAGGTTGAAACTATACATTCACATGTATCTGTCTACTCAAAGAAAGAGCATTTTGGGTTTAATTGAACACAGTCCAGGGCTGTTTGAATGATTCTTTGTTTATCAGAAGAAAAATCTGATCAATTCAACCTTTGGCAGTTTTCAGATGATCCAGACAGCAAGAACAACCTCCAGACATGTTCAGACCTCCTTCTCTGTACAGGTGGATGAGAAGACAGAACTAATCGCTTCTCAGACATCTGACGGCAGGGTGTTCAAATTAAAGCTTTCAGAAATTAAGCCGGGCCGGAGCGTTCTGCTCTCTTTGGTTGGCGTAATAAGGCCACCTCAGAGAGGTCTTGTTGTTAAGACCCAAAGACAGGCTCCTCTACCTCATTAAACACAGACAAGAGCCTGGCATGTCTTCTCTTATGTAAAACTCTCCATGTCGAGTCAAAAGATAAATGCAAACGCTGTATCCGTCCGCACTCCAGGCGTTAAGCCTCAGAAGTATTGGGTTTCATGTAATTGGCCCTGAATGGCCGTGACACTTTCACCTCAACCCATCAAATAACTACACACCAAAACACTTGTGCTGGAGGGAAAGAAAAGAGATTGTAATCATGCATAAATTAAAATGTAATTAAAGAATGTTTTTGCATGGTCCTCCTTCATGTTATGAAATTTTCCTCTTGTTTTATGATAATTAAATTATTTTCACAAGGTAGCTACAAATGAAAAAACGTCCAATTTGTTTGTCAAACGAGAGCCATGAATGTCCTTTTTCTTATTAGCACCTTTGCTTATTAATTTAAACATCCCGTTTGTCTTCCTTTTAATACTGACTAATGCACAGATTTTAGTACTTGTTTTAACACTGACATCTAGTGTACATAGCATGACATTATAATACAGGTAGGCTAATATTCTCATAATTTACATGTTTGTAGTGCAGTAGATAATGACTTAATGCTTTATGAATTGATTTATTTCATTAACTGTTTATTTTTTTGAAATCACATTTTGTTCTTAGAATAGAAAATCCAGAATTATATAGTGAACTGGTGCTTTTAATACTTTAAAAAACACATCTTGCTCTTATTAAATTTAAACCTGTGTAAAAAGTGTTTAAAAACTATTAAAAGAAAACAAAACAATTTATATAATAAAAATAACATGTATTTAGATCAGATCTGTAATCACTATTCATATAATAACCCATTTTCCAAAAGATCAATACATATGTACTCAAAAATAACAAACAAACAAACCAACAAACAAAAAAACTGTTGATCACTGAAAGATCAGTTTATATATTTGCTGTTGAGGTCGAACCTAAAGTGGGACTTTTATTTTGACACGCAGCCATATTGACATACTCTTCCCATCATTCAAGTCACTGAGAATCTCCAACAGTATCCCCCTTATTAAATAAACTTTTCTCAAAAAACTAATAGTGTACTTAAAATACTCTTGAAAAACTTCTGTTTGGAGATTAAAAGAGCCATTTATTTATAGTCATTTTTTGACTTTAAAATTGAAAGGGACTTTTATTACATCCTTTCGAAGGCGGCCATCGTGAAATCCTGTCACTTCCTTCACGTCATTCCTATCTTTCATATTTACATACAGAGACGTACGGAAAGGCTTTGTGTGTTTATTAGATAAACGTTTTAATCATATACATAAGCATGTTGAGCATGGCCTCCACATCATGCGAGAAGACACTAGGACCCAAAAAGAAAAACGAGAAGAAGATTGCATCCAAAGAGGAGTACAGATTATTGTCCAATATCATGGGAGTGATGAATAACTTGAGGAAACAGGTAAATATCATCGGATTTTCATCGAAGTTTCTGACATGTGCATGACATAAACTGACGTATGTGATATGTTCATCATATAAATGCGTCATATATTATAAGATCTTACATATGCATCATGTAATCTGATATATCTAACAAGCGCATCATCTGCGATATCTTTACATACTTTACATACAATTTAAAAGTAATGTCTTACCATAAACTGAAAATAGATAATAGCTACATTTATTTTTACTTTATTTAATTTTTATCATATATATTTTTTTAAAATAATGGAATATTTTAAATATTTTTTATTTCTTTTTATTCATTTGTCTTGAAGTTAATTTTTATTTTCTTGCCTTTCTATTTTTTTTTCTTCTATTTTCTGTGGGTCATTGCTGATATTATAAATCTGATATGTCTGATATATTCATATATATATATATACACACACACACATACATATAAATATATAATGTTTACTTTTTTACATATTTTTAAATGATAAATTATTTTACATACCTATTCATTTATATTATATATACACACATACATATAAATATGTTATGTTTACTTCTTATACATTTTTAAATGCTAAAATATTTTACATATTCATTTATTCTTTTTATTAATTTTTAGTGTAATAACGAGAACATAGAATCAGTACAGAATGATTGTGGTAATAAGATAAATTGTTTGGACAATTTAAAAAAAAAAAATCAAAATCATAATTTAAAGCAATATCTACGCATGCCTGTGCGTTTATTGTCTCTAATGCACTGTGTGACCTTTGACCTGTGTTTAGGGGATCCTCTGTGATGTCATCCTGGTGGTGGATGGGAAGCACATCCTGGCACACAGAGTAGTGCTGGCGGCCGCGAGCCACTTCTTCAACCTCATGTTCACATGTAAGAAACACTTTATGACCCGTTACGACACACCGCTGCAATCACAGATATGACTGGAGAACCAGCTGGTTTAGCTTATCAAACAGATGTTTCCAGTTGCTCACAGAAGCATGTAATCCTGATGCTTTTGCATGTGCAGCTAGTATGATGGAGGCCACGAATCATGAGGTGGAGCTTGGAGGAGCAGAACCAGAGATCATCGAGCTGCTGGTGGAGTTTGTCTACACGGCACGGTGAGACAGTAGCAGTTCCTAACGCATATCTTACACACGCATTTATATGAGCAACTGCTCTCTAAACATGCTGTTTGTGTTGTGATGTGATCTCAGAATCTCAGTGAACAGTAATAATGTTCAGTCTCTGCTGAACGCTGCTAACCAGTACCAGATTGAACCGGTGAAGAAGATGTGTGTGGACTTCCTGAAGGAGCAGGTGGACGCCACCAACTGTCTGGGTGAGATGCCACCATCTTTTCTGTGGAAAACTTCTGCCAGTCACTGTCTTCAAGTTTATTTTTATTCTCATGTCTATTTAATTAATCACAAGATAATTATATGTTTCTGTGAGTTATTATTGCTGATATTATAAATCTGCAATTATATCTGACATACCTGATATATGCGTCATATATTATGAGATCTGACATATGCATCATATAATCAAATATGGCATATCTAACATATGCGTCGTCTGCGATATCTTTACATACTTAAAATGTTTATAAAATGCATAAAATTTACTAAAAATAATGTACATAAGTACATAAGGTACATTTATGTTTACTTCAATTGTATTGTATTGTATTGTATAATTTTAAACAACTTTTTACATATTTTTAAATAATAAAATATTTTTTTAAATATTTATATTTATACATTTGTTTTACGTTTGTCTTGAAATTATTTTTATTTTCATGTTTATTTAATTTCTATTTCCTTTTTTTCTATTTTATTTGTATTAATTACAAGATAATTACTTGTAATTATAAAAACTGAAAAAAGATAAATTAAGGTAAATTTATGTTTATTTAAGGTAAGGTAAATTTATGTTTACTTTATTTAATGAAATAAACTTTTTACATATTTTTAAAATATTTTAAATATTTATATTTATTAATTATTTTTTATTAATTTGTGTTGAAATTTATTATATATTATAAATCTGATATTATATCAGACATTATGTCTTGAAATTTTATTTTCATGTTTATTTAATTTCTATTTCCTTTTTTTCTATTTTATTTGTATTAATTACAAGATAATTTCTTGTAATTATTAAAAAAATAGGTCCATTTAAATGTACTTTAGTTAAAAAAGAATATTTTTTTTTTACATATTTAAATAATAAAATATTTTAAATATTTATATCTATTAATTATAAATGTTTACATAATTTACATAGAAATTGATACAAATAATTTCTTAATCTTACAATAAACTTACAAAAAATATATAATAGGTAAATTTATGTCTGCTTCATTTAATTGTAAAACTTTTTACATATATTACTATTTAATTTCTATTTTTATTTTCATGTGTATTTAATTTCGTTTATTTGCAGGTAATTTATATATTATTTGTATAACCCTACCTTTATATATAAAGGTAATTTATATATTTCTGTAGGTTATTATTGCTGATATTATAAATCTGATATTATAAAAAATGTTGTACATGTGTGTTTTAAAATCAGTGTTCACATTAAAGCTTTAATCTAAAATTTGACAAGCTTCAGGTGAAACAGAATTGGACACATTATAACTTACATTTAAAAATGCTAACAATGGTAGAAAATGAAATGGTCAGTGAAGTATTGTGCCTCTTCATACAGCAGATATAACTGCTGTTGTGATTGGTTGTTTTCCTTAAGGCATCAGCGCATTGGCCGAGTGTCTGAACTGTCCCGAGCTGAAGGTGTCGGCAGATGATTTCATCCACCAGCACTTCACAGACGTCTATAAGATGGACGAGTTTCTGCAGCTGGACGTTAAACAGGTGACACACCTGCTCCAGCAGGACACGCTGACCGTCCGAGCCGAAGATCAGGTCAGAGCACGCGGGACGGCTGGGAAATGAGCCGTGTTTACTGGCATGAGTTACATGTTGATGTGTGATCGTACAGATATACGACGCAGCGGTGCGGTGGCTGAAGTACGACGTGTTGAATCGACAGCAGTACATCGTAGACATTCTGGGGAAGGTGCGATTCCCCCTCGTCTCCAAAAACTTCCTCAGTAAGACCGTTCAAGCCGAACCGCTGATCCAGGACAACCCAGAGTGCCTGAAAATGGTCATCTGTGAGTTACCAACACTTTATTATATATTAATTATTAATATTAATTATTGAAATGTTCTTTTTTTGTTTTATCTGTTTTTTAGTTTATTTTGACGTATTATTATTTTTATTAAGTTTTTACTTGATTTCTGTGGATTTCATCTAAAAATGTAATTATATAAAATTTTTGATTACAAAAATTAAAATAATAATATTATATTCAATGATCATATTAAAATAATTTCATATAATCTTTAATATTTTTGTATAAATATTTATGTGTAATTATTCCTTGTTTTCATCATCTAAATGTAGTCCTAGATGATCTTCTCTCACAAGTAATTCTTCAGATTCGAGTTGATGGTGTGTGTGTGTGTGTGTGTGTGTGTGTGTGTTCTCAGGTGGGATGCGTTATCATCTGCTGTCTCCAGAGGACCGCGAGGAGCTGGGCGAGAGCAGTCGACCCCGTCGCAAGAAACACGACTACCGCATCGCTCTGTTCGGAGGCTCGCAGCCGCAGTCCTGCCGTTACTTTAACCCGAAGGTAACGCTCACAATAATCAGAGGAACTGCTTTATCATGCCAACAAGACTGGCAGATCGTAGAAAAACAGGAAATATTTTATGTAATTTTTTTTTTTTTTTTTTTTGCAATAAAAACTAAATGAATTAAAAAACATTAATATAATATTTAATAAATATACATTTTTCACTTTTTGTAATCCAAGTCTCTATAAAATGATTAAAAAAAAAAACTAAATAAAATCGTAAAATCATGAAAATGTAAAAAGGTTACACTTCATGCAGTCTAAGCCTCTATCAAATTATTTAAGAAAAAAAAAATCCTTATCCTGAAATTATACACCACTGGGATTGAGAGCCACAGCCACGGAAAACTGGAAATATTTTATTTAGAAATTTTATTTTTTATTCTAAGTTTTTTATTTTGCAATTAGGAATACAATAATAAAATTAATTATTTTGTTAATAAAATCATAAATTGTTAATAAAATCATTAAGACATGAAAATGTAAAAGTCTTTAATAAATATATATATTTTTAAATGTCTATAAAATGATTTTACAAAATCCTTATCCTGCAACATAAACCACTGGGATTGAAATCCACAGCCATGGAAATACTAGAATTATTTATTAAATATATATTTTTTTAATAATTTTTTTTTTTTTTTTTTTTTACAATAAAATAATAGAATAATACATCCACAACCATGAACCTGTTTGTTTTTTCAATAAATATGTTAAAATGGTGAAATAAAATAAAAAAAATCTTTGATAAATAAAACCAATTTTCCATTTTATGTAATTTATGTCTCTATAAAATTATTTTTAAAAATATTTTATTTATATAATTATTGTTTTATAATTAGTGTTTTTGCAATAAAATGTTAAAATAATAAAATAAATAAAACCATAGTCATGAAAATAATAAATAAATAAATAATTTTTTTTCATTTTATGTAAACAAAGCCTCTACAAAAAGATCCTTAAAAAAACCTTATCCTGCAATCACAAACCACTGGGACTGAGATCAATGACTATGGAGGGTTTTTCTTCCCCAATAAAAGTATTAAAATAATAAAATAAAAATCATAAAGTCATGAAAATTGTAAAGAATATAAATGTTTTGGTTCATATAATCAGAGTCTCTATAAAGTTATTTTTAAAAATCCTTATCCTGCGTCACTGAGTGTTGTCTGTGTTTCAGGATCACAGTTGGACGGACATTCGCTGCCCCTTTGAGAAGCGGCGGGATGCCACATCCGTGTTCTGGGACAATGTGGTGTACATCCTGGGTGGCTCTCAGCTTTTCCCCATCAAACGGATGGACTGCTACAACGTGGTGAAGGACAGCTGGTACTCCAAACTCGGGCCGCCAAATCCACGGGACAGCCTGGCCGCCTGCGCCTCTAAAGGAAAGATCTACACCTCCGGAGGCTCGGAAGTGGGTGAGTTCATCCAGACTGTCCCATGGGTTTGGATTTGAGGGTTTTATGAAGAGAAAATGAAAAGTGAATCTTTATCATGTTGACAGGAAGTTCAGCTCTGAATCTGTTTGAGTGCTATGACACGCGCACAGAGACATGGCAGACGAAGCCCAACATGCTGATGCCGCGCTGCAGTCACGGTTCAGTCGAGGCCAACGGGCTCATTTACGTCTGCGGAGGGAGTCTGGGAAACAACGTATCCGGCAGGGTCCTCAACGACTGCGAGGTCTACGACCCCAACACTGAAGAGTGCGTATGCTGGGATTTATGACACCTCACCTTAATGAGAGTGTTAAAGGGTTAGTTCACCCAAAAATGAAAATTCTGTCATTAATTACTCACCCTCATGTTGTTCCACACCCGTAAGACCTTCGTTCATATTCAGAACACAAATTTTTGATGAAATCTGAGAGGTATATGACTCGTCCATAGACAGCAATATAATCAACACTTTCAAGGTCCAGAAAAGTACTAAAGACATCATTAAAACAGTCGACGTGACTGCAGTGGTTCAAACTTAATGTTATGAAGAGACGAGAATACTTTTTGTGCGCAAAAACAAAACAAAAAGGTCTTGGATTTCATCAAAAAGATCTTAATTTGTGTTCTGAAGATAAACAAAGGTCTTACGGGTGTGGAACGACACGAGGGTGAGTAATTAATGACTGAATTTTTGGGTGAAATAACCTTTTAATGACAGTTTTAAAGGGATAGTTCACCTAAAAATGTGAATTCTCAACTCTACTGCGTTATTTTTGTGTTATTTATGTACTATTAAAGTATTTATGAATATTTTGAAGTCGCTTTTATGTTTATATTTTCAGTTTTCATTTTAATTGTAAGTTTTAGTAGTTTTGTTATGCGCTTTTGTCATTTTGTTTTTTATATTTCTATTTAGCATTCATTTATATTATTTTTAGTTTGTTTAGTAAGATTAAGTTATTTTAGCACTTTCTTTAAACTTATTTATTGCAGTTAAAAGTTTTTAAATGTATGTTTTTCATTTAATATTTATATTTAATTTAATTTCAAATTTATTTTAATTAATTAAAAACGATTTTTAATCATTTTAAGTTAACAAAAACAACACTGCATCATTTAGTCACCATCATGTCATGATGTACTTTTGCTCTTTTTTATTCTTTTCTATAAATGGGCTGTCAAGAACTAAGAAAGTGCTTTTAAAGTATATAAAAGTATAATAAAAGTATATTCTAAGTCAGGGTTTCCCAAACTGAGGTTCGTGAGTTGATAAAAAGCTAATAATTAAATCATAGAAATGTACTATTTAAATAAATAAATAATTGTAAAATAAAAACAATCTTTTTTTAAAAAGATGAAATATTTTATTTGTTTAAATGCATGCCATGTGATCCGTGAACATGCAAATGTGTTGTTAAGTTATTGAAATATTAACTTAAAATCTCGGATGGAAATATTTTGAATGCAAAATGTGTAACAATTTAGTTTAAATGGTTATATCTCTTAAAAAATAATTTTAAAAAATCTGAAAAAATGATGTGTATTTTATTAGTCTTTATCCATTTGCCAAAAAAATTTTCCTGTACTAAAATCTATTTTTAAATAATTTTTTATGTATCGATTTGATGCAGTAGGAGGGTTAAAGGGGATCAGCTCACAGAAGAGTTGGTGAATCCCCTGATCTGCGTCTTCTGAAGAAACGACCCAGATTCAGGTGTCTGTCTCTTTAAGAGTGTGTGTTGTGTGGTTTCAGGTGGAGGGTTCTCTGTGGGATGCGTGAGGCCCGGAAGAATCACGGCCTGGTGGTGGTGAACTCAAGAATATACGCCGTCGGTGGGCAGAACACACTGGGTATGTCTTTATGTTCATAAGTTTACTTCTCCTGCCAGCATTTGGTTTATTTTAATGTATTAATCTTCCTGCTAGTCCTGGGATGATGATGATTTCTAATCAGGCACAAGCATCTGCTGTGACAGACAAAATAACACATTGTTTTCTACAAGATTTTGATTTCTTGAAGGAAGTAGCAGTGCTGGTTTAGACATGTTTAGGTCTTTGCCGTTGCCATGATGTGTAGCACGGGTCTGTTTTACGACTCTGTCTTCAGTGGAATAAATGATTACAAGAAAGACCAATCAGAATTCAATATGCAAATATTACAATGACATTATCATTTTACATTTGATTTACAATTTACATGGATTCATTCAGCATTTGCTTTTATTCAAAGTGACTTTTTCCCTAGAGAATTTATCCAACGATATTCATAGAATACAATGCCATTATTAGTATTTTCATTTTAAAATACTAGATTAGTAAAAAGGTAATCTAGAGTTACAGATGTTACAGAGTAACAGAGTTACCTAAATTACAGAAACCAAGAAACCTTGAGTACATAATAAGTAGAAAAAAATTTATTTAAATTTAATTGTATAATATTTTATATTTACAATTCCGTACTTTTTTTTTTTTTTTACCTAAACCACTGTTTATTTTATTTTATTTTATTTTTTATTTTAGTAGTAATAGTAATATTAGTAATATAAGTAAGTAGTAATATTTTTATTTGACTTTTCACTTTATTTGAATTTTTTAATCTATTATTTTAAAGTGAATTAATGTAGTCTTTGTATATATATTAGTGCTGTAAAAACGATTAATCATGACTAATATAAAAGTTTATATATATATATATATATATATATATATATATATATATATTTACAGACCTCTGTTAGATGCAATTAATCACAATTAATCATTTTGACAGCACTAGCATATAATTATATATAATATAATATAATATATAAATATATAAGCACTAATATATAATTATATAAATATTATAATAATATAATAAAACATATAATTGTATATTCAGTAATTTTTTGGGGTGACACGATTATTTTTCAACCATCAATATACTGAATTATATTTGTGTTGTGCAACATGCTGTCAAACGATTAATTGCGATTAATCGCATCCGAAAATATGTGAAATATGCGATATATTTTATATATATATATATATATATATATATAAATATTTTATATATACATATAATACATTTTTGTTAAATTTATACATGCCTGTGTGTGTATTTATGTATACATAATAAAAATACACAGTACACACACATTATGTCAACACAAACTTTTTTTTTGGATGCGATTAATCGCAATTAATCGTTTGACAGCATTAGTGCAACATTATCAACACAAGCTCAGTTTCTTCAGCACCCCACAAATGCACAAGTGAAATAAAGTGTTTACATGCCTGTTTATTGGTATTAAAATCACCACGTTATACTACGATTATGATTGCCACGATTATGAGCTTAATCACATCAATCTGGTGAAGTATAATGGCATTATGAGGCTGCCAGCAGAGGTCAGCGCAGTATGTTTGTGATCTGTAATGGCCGTGTTTCCTCTCAGGTGGTCTGGACTCGGTGGAGTACTACGAGATCGGCAGTAATGAGTGGAAGATGGCGTCTCCGATGCCGTGGAGGGGCGTGACGGTTAAGTGTGCGGCCGTGGGCTCTGTCATCTACGTGCTGGCCGGGTTTCAGGGGGTCGGCCGTCTGGGCCACATCATGGAGTATTACACAGAGACGGACAAATGGGTGGTGTCTAGTAAAGTCCGCGCTTTTCCTGTCACCAGCTGCCTGATCTGTCTGGTGGACACGTGTGGCGCCAACGAGGAGGACATGAATTCAGCGTCTTCATCCTCATCCTCGGCCGATGGAAGGATGTGACATATAGAACCACTGGAAACCAGTCGTTATTGTACAGAGACGTTAGTTGCATTACATGTTGAACTGATTATGCTTTGTGTCTTTAGTGCAGATACAGAGGTCAAGAGTTTGTGTCGCTCAAATCAGACCGATCAGGTTTAAACATTTTTTGTTGAGATGAGGCTGCTTTTGTCTTTACGCTCAGCTTTTTTGCCAAATTATTTAGATCTTGTGAGCTGTAACACACTCCTTACAGCTTCCAGGGCGGCTGATGTTCCCTGATCTCAGATCAGATATCCACGTCGCAGAAGAACTTCCATTTTTAGGAAATAGCTTTACCTTCTGCATTTTGGTGATTTTCCCTTTTGGGAGCCTAATATGTATTTTATGTTGGTTTTATGTTTTAAGAATTGGTATTTTGATGTGTTTATATTATGTATAAACAAACTCGTGACTTTTATTTTTTTAATAATGATTGTTTTATCATTTTGATGTTGTAGACCTACAAGAAAACAAGCTGGAAAGTTTGAATGAACCGTTTTTGTAAGAGAATAATTTAACTATTCATTGTTGAGAATCCAAATAAAATGATCTGTTATTCACTGATAATATTTTTTAAATTTTTTCTTGTAATATGAATAGATAAAGCTTTCTGAACTTTTATTACTTGTTTACTGCTTCGTTTAGTGTTTCTACTTTTGCCTGCAATGAAATCTTATTTTTGAAGATTTTAATTAATTACATTAATTCAGCTTTCACTTACAAAAATTATGGATAACATCAGATATTAATATTATATATACTCAAATATATATTATAAAATATACCATGGTAATGTTTTATTCCCATAGTCATAATACCATGGTGCTGTAAGAAAATCAAAAGAATATAATTATTAATCATTATGGTTGTAAGAGTAAAATCTTTTTTTATTTTATAGCAGTAAGATGGTCTTTAGACACAAAAATAGACACTAGGTGGCGCTTTAGCTTTAAAATTGACTTGACTAGAGTTTGAATACGTGTCTAGTCAAGAGCAGAGCCGTTGTAAAACATATTTAAACATATTTATATTTATAAACATATTTAACGGCTCTGGTCAAGAGTATGTACAAATACAATGTTAGTCTCTATCAATGGATCTTCATTCGTCTTACTCCAATTAAAAATCATATTTTAGATATACTTTATAATGTTCGTGAGATATTGTGGAGAGGATTTGGATTTTTAGTCCAACAAATGTTTATTTCTGCTCTTGGTCAGTTTTTTACGAATTCATATTAATATTAATTACGTAAAGTGACGTTCGGCTTGTAGTCCTACCTGATTGGCCGAAAAGCCGGGCGCTAAGTCAGTCGGCGAATTAGCAAATCCTGTTTCAGTGACGGCGAGACTTAAGAATATTAATTAGGTCATCTGAATGGACGCTTTAAAAGGTTACCAAGCAACGCCAGAAATATCTAATTCATATTCATGAGCTAAGCCTTGCCAATAGTATGGTTTGGTCATTTGGATCGGAGATCTTTTCAGAAAGAGTTTGACGGGTCAGTTCGCAGCTTCATCCCGCCTCGTGTTCATAACGAGTCGTGTTCTGTAACTAAATCTGCACTACATCAACAGTTTCGCTTTATTCTTTCACTTTTAACTCACAACAAGTGACTGACAGCGCACTTTCTCACTAGAACCCGCAGTGGACACTGAAGGTTTGTTTACTAATAATCTTTATTGAATCTTAATGATTTTATTTTTTTGCTCGTTACACTGAATATTTGTACACACGATCAATAATGTAACTTTGATTATATTATACATGCATCATATGAAGCATTTATGTGTGTTTAATCATTGTAACAATCGATCTGTTCGGTGTTTTTCTCTAGTTTCGGTTGTGAACGCGCATGTGGCTCATAGAAAGTGAGAGCAGATGTGAAGTAGTGCATGAAATCTCACAAAACCAGCTAAAATTAGTAACAAAATAGACAGATTAATTTATGCCTTTATTTATTAAATTTGTTTACTGTGTTGTTAGTTGGATGTTAACAAGGATAACTTTTGTCAATATCAAGATTTTTGCTTTATATATATATATATATATATATATATATATAGTTATATATAAGCAGTATATAAAGTTCATATTCAGTATATGATTTCTTAAGGATCACGTGACACTGAAGACTAGAGTAATTATGCTAAAAATGCAGCTTTAATCACAGGAATAAATTACATTTTACAATATATTCACATAGAAAACAGCTATTTTAAATTGTAATAATATTTCACAATATTACTGTTTTTACTGTATTTTTCATGCAATAAATACAGCCTAGGTGAGCATAAGAGACTTTTTTTAAAAACATTAAAAAAAAACCTTTAATTAAAACTTTTGATAAGTAGAACATCTACTAATGTGTTTTATGAATTTTTAATTCATAAAAAGGGGGTCATATATAATAGAAAAATTATAGCACTGTTGTTTGAAGTAGTTTTAGATGAAGTTTAGCTCAGCAGAAGGAGGTATGTGCTCAGGAATGACAGACCTCACTTTTCTTGGTTTTTCCCAACTGGTCTGACGTCTTTGTCAAGCTTCACTCCGGCGGTATGAATGCTGTCACTGTGTGACTTCACCCGCCGGTCTGGCTCAAGAATCACTGGCTCAGGGTCTGTGTTGCATCAGAGTGACCAAAGCGTCTATTGTATATGTCATGTAAACAGAACGCACTTACAGTCGTACAGTAGATGCTTTGGTCTCTCTGAGTGAACAGAACTGTAAAAATGCCATAGTTTCATATTCAGTTCTAGTCTTAGTTTGATCTTGATCCAGATTCTGTCTAGAAGCAGATGTTGACACTGGGAGTGATCCATTGCATGTAGTTATTCGGATGGAAAAACAGCAGGGCATGCAAGGACTGCCAGACTATCAGACTGTTATGATAGAGATATCTAATTAAAGATGAGGCTAATGTTTTCATGTTAAAACACTCTCTTAAGTAGTTGTACTTGACGCCATCCAATGGAGAAAATCACTCAGAAATACATCAAATTATGTAGCTAAAACTCATTGGCATTTCAGTTTTTTCTCTTTTTTGATTTGGCAGGGAAGGTCAGTCAGATTTTATGTCTTAAGTTTTGTGATCACAGTGATAAAATGTGAATCAATCACTTCATCCCTTGACTCAGATAAGAGATGTTGGAGCTTTAGCTCAGGTAAACATCAGCTGACATTATACGTCGTACATAGTGATGGTTTATGGCTGAAATTCTGCACCACATAATGAGCAGACTTCCCTTTCATCTGCATGAATCTTTAAATATAATACTTTGTGGTTGATAGGTGTTTTTTTCCCGTTTGAAAAGAATCCCCCACAAGGGCTCTGTGACAAGGTCTCTAGATATTACATCACTAACCATAAGCAATAGTAATAGTGATGCTTGCCTCAGTCAGTACTGCTAAAAATGTCTGGTGAAGCATCAGATGAAGTCATTGTGACCACTTAACAGACCTAGAGGAAGTTGAAGAACTGCAATGGAGCTGAAGACTGAAGACTGAAGACTGCCTGTGAGTGTCTGGATGATCGTTGACGGCCAGAGCTGAACAGAAGCGGTTCTGATGGCGGATAACGGCCCGTCTGGTCTGTTGGAGGCGTGTTTGGTGGTCGGAGTATCAAATGAACGTCTGAAAGAACTATGCCTGGTGAGACATCTCAAACTGTTCATTTCAATATTCATGTTCATTCTGTGCAAAATGTTGAGCAAAAAACAATGAAAATCTGTATTAAATTGTATTAATAATTAATAATAATAATTATAATTAAAAAATTATGATATATATATATATCATAATTTTTTAATTATAATTATTATTAATTATTAATATATATATAATTAAAAATAAAATGTGGTTTCATTATTAATATCAATAATATGTATAATACATTTTCTATAATATATATATGTGTGTGTGTGTGTGTGTATATATATATATATATATATTTCCTTAAAAATATATGTATTATTTTATATTGTTCTTTTAATATATATATATATATATATATTATAATAATTCATCAAATGTAAAAAATAATAGACATTCATTATTTCATTATTAATATATTAATATCAATAATATGTATTATACATTTTCTATCATTTATATAACATATATTATAAATAATATATAATATATATTGTTTCTTTATTTAAAAAAGATATATATTATTCATAATAATTCATAAAATTTAAAAAAAAAATACAAATAAAATGTGATTTCATTATTAATATCAATAATATGCATAATACATTTTCTGTAATTTATATATATAACATATATTATTATAAATTATATATATATTTAAAATATATTTCATAATCATTCATAAAATGTAAAAAAAAATAAAAAAAAATAAAATGTGATTTCATTATTAATATCAAATATATACATTTTCTATAATATAAATATATATTATAAATAATATTTATATAATATATTCTTTATTTTTTATGTATAGTTTTATAGTAGTTTTCGTAAAAAATCATAAAATGTAAAAAGTTTTATCTAGATAATATCCTGTATTTATGCATGAAATTTCAATAATTAAAAATAAAATAAAATTGTATTTTATTAACAATCATCATCAATAATAATAATAAAAGCATATATATGCAAAATGTTATCTTTGTTCATGTTGTTTGGCTGCAGGGTAAAGACAAAGAGCTTCTGGTGGAGGCGGAGGTGCTGCAGGTTCACGCTCCACCGTTTGTGACGAAGGAGAGTTCCAGTAACGGTGTTGTTCAGGATCACGCTCCGGCCTTCAGCAGAGCCCAGCGGAGACGCTCGTTTAAGAAGAGGGACCGACCTGTTTCAACCATCAGCGATTCAGGCAAAATCAATGAATCAGCAGTCGTCGTCTCAGATGACCTCAGCGTACCGCAAAACATTGACCTCATAGCCCTGCCGCAGCTCTGTTTCCCAGGTAACATTCACAAACGCCTCAGCCTGGAATTCTGTATCTAACGGTAACTCTAACAGAGTTTGGTTTGTCATCGTTCAGATGGTTTGAGAATAACCAATGAGTGCAGAGAAGACTCCTATCATTTCCTGGTGTTCACGGATGTGTTCGGGACCCAGACTCATGGTGTGGTGGCTCAGTACTGCAAGCCTATTCATGTGAGGTTTCATAAACATACTCTTATTGATAACTACTATATCAAATATATAATTTATATTTGTAACATTTAAAAAATCTTATTGATCCTAAACTTTTGAATATATATATATTTAAAAGTTTAGGATCAATAAGATTTTTTAAATGTTTTTGAGATAAGTCTCTTCTGCTCATCAAAGCTGCATTTATTTGATCAAAAATACAATAAAAACAGTAAAATTGTGAAATATTATTACAATTTAAAATGGCTGTTTTCTATGTGAATATATAGTAAAATGTAATTTATTCCTGTGATCAAAGCTGAATTTTTAGCATCATTAGTCTTCAGTGTCACATGATCCTTCAGAAATCATTCTAATGTGATGATTTGCTGCTCAAGAAACATTTCTGATTATTATCAATGTTGAAAACATTGTGCTGCTTCATATTTCTGTGGAAACTGTGATACTTTTGTTTGTTTTTTAGGATTCTTTGATGAATAGAAAGTTTAAAAGAACAGCATTTATTTAAAAAAAAGAAATCTGAAAACACATTATAAATGTCTTTACTGTCACTTTTGATCAATTCGATGCATCCTCGCTGAATAGAAGTATTAATTTCTTAAAAATAAATAAAAATCTTACTGACCCTAAACCTTGGAATGTTAATGTATGTATAAATAAAATATATTACATACTGTATAATATAATGAAAAATATGTATTATTATATAAAAAGGTTCTAAAATGCAGTATCTAATTAATTTGTCATGCTTGTTGTGTTATTATAGTTCCAACAAGATAATGTGATGCCTCAAAACGGCCACCAGTTGACCAAACTCCAGCGTCTCTACACCACATACAGCATATGTGTCATCTCCAAATATCCATATTATAATGCCCTCAGAGACTGTCTGTCCTGGTAAGACCCGAATCCATATTATGATTTAGCTATAACATGAAATGGAGTATTAGCTGTAATCGTTTCCTTTCTCTGCCATCATCATAGTTTCTTGCTCCAGCTGAAGACCTCCCGCATGACCGAGTTTGAAGAGCATGTGAAGGAGTTTTCTGCCAAACTGGCACTGGTTCCCATCCCGCCTCCTGGACCACTGCATGTGGTGAGCGTCTTTATTCCCTGACCGTTCACATGAACCAGCACTATAAATTTAATTACGTTTCTGACAAGCTCTTTCAGGTCAGCTACTTTATTGTTGGTTTTTGTGGACGTGTCTCTAGGTGTTTAACCTCAGACCCCTTCGGATTGAACTTCCCTCCAGACTGGATGTGGATCGGCCCGTGTTGGACCTCGATCTTCACCTGCCGTTTCTGTGTTTCAAACCCAAACAGATCCTGCAGGTCAGTTGGTTTAGCAAGGTTATCATCTTTAACCAAACCTAAAAACTATTAAAAAATTTTTGTTAATTAAAATAAAGCTGTAATAAAATATAAATTAAACCTAAATAGTAATATATAAAAAAGGCAAAAGCACAAAATACTAATAATTAAACTAAAATGAAAATGAAAACTGAAAATATTAAACATTAATAAAAACTATAAAAGTATATCAAATTTTGCAACATTGCAAGTCATTTTAGAAGCATTTGGCCGGCACCAAACCAGTATAAACCGGTTTAACCTGGATCAGAATGTGAACTCATTTCTGCAGAGCACTTATTATTCTAAGGAGATGCTCATATATTCACTTCTCGATGGTTTTGTTCCTCTTAGATCATCAGCTGTATCCTGATGGAGCAGAGGGTGGTGTTTCTGTCCACCAACTGGGCCAAACTCACGCTCATTGCCGAATGTTTCATGATCTTCATTCACCCGCTGCGCTGGCAGCATCCGTTCGTACCCGTCCTGTCGCGCCAAATGCTGGACTTCATCATGGCGCCCACGGCCTACCTGATGGGCTGCCATACATACCACTTCGAGGAGGTCACAGAGGTACGGACCAGCTTCATATCATACTTGGTTTGACTGCATCGTCCAAACTTGAGTTTGATTAAACCGCTTAGTAAATGTTTTGCTTGATATTTTTATGGCTGTTTCAGTTGTTCTTGATTTACTAGATAAGGATTAAGGATAAGTGATAATAAATTATAAAAAAGATATATATATATATATATATATATATATCTCATTTTTTATATTTGTAAACTAAAAAAGATATACTTGTAAACGACAACTACAGGTTTTACAGGTTTTTATTTTTCTATAAAAAAAAAAAATGCATAGAAAAATGAAACCTATAGTTGTAGTTTACCCCTTTTTTGCCAAATAATTTTATCAGATAAATACTTTAACCAAGTTTAATGTTTTGTTCTTCCCTCATATTTTAAAAATATTTAAAAATATGAAATATTTTCCTCATATTTTGATGGTTTAATTGAACTTGTAGGGTCATTAAAAACAAATATTCCCTCAGGACATCACTTTTGGCCACTACCGTATATGAACAGTTTGTTTTTTTTGAGATATAACAAAATATGACAGTATAACACAATAAAAAAAATATTTTTACTCCATAAATTATTCATTTACAAGACCTTGGGACAGTTGGGAACCCTGGTTCTTTATAGGAAAAAACTGTTGTTAAGGGGGTTAAGGTGAATTCAAATAAGAAATATCTGGATTTTTAGTTGTTTTAGCTTTTTAATCCTTGTTTTGTCTCATTTTAAATCATTTTAAGTCATCTTCAGACCCCATTGGACGTTTGATGAGCCACTGATCTAGTGCCATTATTGACGTCTGGCTCATTTCTCAGTTGATGACAGATTCCTGTGTCTTTTCTGCAGGAGTTGGATGATCTAGTTCTTATAGACATTGACCAAGGAACAGTGATGTGTTCAAGTTTAGGCAGACTTGATCTTCCAGATGTGCCACTGGAAGCCGGAGAATGTTTTATATCCCGGTAAGAGACTCAAAATTACTGTTTCATTGTTCATACCATGTACAATATTGTTGAGAAGTTTGGGCTCAGTAAGGCTGAATTTATTTGATCAAAGATACAGTAAAAACAGTAATATTGTGATATATCATTACAACTCAAAATAACTGTTTTCTATGTGAATATATTGTAAACTGTAATTTATTCCTGTGATCAAAGCTGAATTTTCAGCATCATTACTCCAGTCTTCAGTGTCACATGATCCTTCAGAAATTCTCCTCTTTAACATGCAGATATTTAGTAGATCTAGTGAAACCACTGGAAGCATCAAACAGAATTAGAAGAAAGTATTTTAACATTGAAAACATGACACACTTCACACAGGGTGTCTTTGTAATCCAACACATGTCATTCCTCATATTTAGTTTGAGGTGATTCACTGGATTTTACGCTCACTGTTGAACATGATCCTGCTGTGTACAAAGCATCAAACTCAAAGGAGCCCAGAGACACGATTAAGTTAATCGCTAATAATGATCATAATTGCAGCAAATAAACAGTGTCATCCAAAACATAAGCTTCAGGGTTCAGATCGTGTGCTGTTTCTTCAGTTTGAGGTTGTTGTGTGAGTGTGAGCGCTGTCATGCTGCAGTGATTAGCGTGTTTTGTGTGTGTTTCTGTAGAGCCAGAGGGCTTCATCTTCACTATGACCTAGATCTGTGTCACGCCGGCAGCCGCACGGACATCAACGAGCTGCGTGCTCACAGGAGACAGTGGCAGCACAGAGTCAACAGCTTCATCCTCAACGTCACCATGGAGCTCATCGTCAACATCTTCAGGTCTGGAGATCAGCAGTTATGAAGAGCTCATATCGGATGATTTTTGTGTCATTTAGATTAAATCTTTGTCAGTTTTTTTGCACCAAAGTCTTAATTTTATATTTTGCGCGATCGTGTTTTATTCTCTTTCTGACCCTATATGTTGTGTTCTAACCTGACAAGACACAATAGCAATAATTTAAAAAATAAAGATTAGATAAAAATTAAAAAAATATAATATAATATAATATAATATAATATAATATAATATAGAAATAAATTAAAACTTACACTTTAAGAAACTCAAACTAAACTGAGAATCAGAAATATTGCCTTGGCAGCTAATTAAAATAAATTTAAGTTGCAGTACTAAAATTACTAAAACTAAAACTGAAATAAAAATAAATTTAAGCTAAATAGAAATATTTAGACTAATAAAAATGGCAAATGCTCATACCAAAATTATTAAAAAAACTAAAATTAAAATAAAAACTGAAAATTTTAAAATAAAAGCTAATTAAAAATATGAATAAATACTATAATAGTATATAAATAATACTAAAATAACATACAATAAATACAATAAATTCTTGTAAATGTAAATGTTTTTCTTCTAAAAATCCACGACTGCGAAAAGCAACGTGCCAAAAAGTACAAAAAAAAAAAAAAAAAAAAGATAGGGTAATGAGAATCTAATTATTATATTATATTATATTATATTATATTAATTTTGAGATGAAATGTGACCTTGTGAGATTCCCTTGTTAAGACACAATGTTAAAACTTACATATGCAAATGACCTCAGTTATGATTAGCTAAGCTCTTCTCATTACAGAATGTTGTAATTTACTCTAGATCAAATGCAGACTTGATATATAGTAAGACGGTGCACTCGTATTTTTATGAATGGGAGAAAGTGCATATGGTGGAATAAGTCCCGCCTTCTAAATAAGAGCCAATCACTGATTGGTAAAGTCATTGCATCACTGCAGTTGCCGTTAGAAGCTCCGGTTCCTGTAGAAACAGTCAGACGTGCGTTTCCCATAGAGAAGCGCACTTAGGACTGCGCATGCGCATTAGCTTAATCCAGTCTGAAAAAAATGCAGTTTTTTGTCATGATTCGAGCATTTAGAAACAAAATTTATGAGACAGTTGTCAGATTTCATTGGTGATTTCAAATATGAAATTTAATCGAAAGCTTGACGAACAGCTTTGGAGAATTTTATGTTTCCCCATTCAAAGAGATAGGAGCTGCACCTGCATGCCCAAGAGGCGTTTCAAAGATGGCCGCCGAGTGAAATGACTTGTCTTAAAGGGACTTTGTCAAAAGTTCTTTTATTAAGTTTTTCTTCTCTAACGGAAGCATCCTGCAGTTTTTCCTGCCTATATCTGAACACAGTGATGCTGTTTTATGCTCTGTGATTGATCTGAAATACATCTACTTTCTTTTTTCTGCTTTTTGTAGTGAAGTTTGTGACTTCCTGAACTATGAGCATCGTGTTTTCAACAGCGAGGAGTTCCTCCGGTCCAGAGATACGACAGATCACACGTTTTACAAACGGGTAAGTAGATGCTCATATTCAGGTCTACACTCAGCATGTTCTTCTGTACCAAACTCATGCGTGTGTGTTTGCAGGTTTTAGACACTCATATATTCCACTCGTTTCTACGGGACCGTTTGAACAGGAAGAATGACGCATTTACTCGCATGCAGCTGAACATCCGGTCAGAGACCCGGAGGTAAATAAATGTCAACAGTAATGGATTGTTTCCATCTACCTCTCTCTCTGTGTCCAGTTTCCATTCAGTAAAGGAATATTCATAAGTTATTTTCATATGTATTGCCTGTTTGCCATGCCTTCAATTTCCATGTCAATGCATACAAATGAAGTGTGTTTACAGTAAATAACAATCAGGAAAACAGGCCAGATGTTTTAAAAACCAGTATGCAAACTTCATTAAATTACGTGCATGAACTGTTCGTATCACTTTGTATCAAGTGTTGAAGAAGAGCTGAAATCCAGAAGTAGTAATGGTCGTTTTGTTTCTGACACACGGTCGACTAATCACTACAGACTGAGCCATCTGACCAATCAGAGCAGAGTAGGATCTCGGAAAGGCGGGTTTAGAGAGACCAAATCCTTGATCAAACCATTTCAGACACTGAGAGAAAAGAGATGATGCTGTAGTGTATGTTAGGAGAAAATTAAAGTTTTTTTTTTTTTTTTTGACCTTGAATGCACGTAAATCTATTATGAGAGACCTTCAAAACTAAATGAAGAAAATACCATAATGGGGCAAACAAAGAAACAATCAAACAATTACAGGAAACAATCAAATGCCACAGGAAAAGAAATAGGCAACATTCCTTCAGTCTCAAGTAATGAGGATGAAGCATGAATCTGTCTCAGTGTGATTCTGTTACTGAAAAAAGGGGAAGTTAAAAACTAAATGTAACACTATAACAAACCCACATGCCATTGTGTGCAGACCAGAGAAAACACTGTGCTCAGTTCACATGTGAAGGAGTTTAAAGGCACTGCAGTCAAAAATGTCCCGTTTAATTTTAAAGCATCAGAGACAGAGAGTGTAAAAAGGGCATAAAATGTACTGCATGTTTGGCATGATAAGAAGGTAATCATTTTGACTACTCCCTTCCTGGTAGCAGAACAAGGAAAAGTAACCCAGTTTTGTTTTTTAGCTGGTCATGGCAATAGATTGCATGTAACTTGACAGGTTTGGTCAGTGTTTTTACTTTTGAAACAGTGAGGCATAGATTTCATGGTCCTGTGAGTTTTCCTCCTGTGCTTCCATATGCGTCCCATTTCCCATGAATTTCCCATTCATTTATTTAATTTCTTCAGTAACAGACATTATGTTAAAAAACAACAGAATATTTCTTTAAGGTTCAGTTTAGGTGATAAAAATCATCATCTGACATGATTGAGCTGAATTAAAATACATTTTCTCCATGAGTTCTCCATGATAACGTGTCTTTTCCTCAGGTTGAAAACCATAACGGAGTCTCCACGCAGACCCACAATAGAGGAGATCAACCGCAAGACCTGCAGACCAGAGAACGGCCTGAACAGCAGGCTGGGGAAGAGTATGCCAAACCTGGCAGACTACAGATTGCTCACCATCCCGGTCCAACGGATATCAGTAAGGACGATGCCTTTACAGAGCGGTGAGGAAACTTTTAAGAACACATTATTCTGAAAATCACAAACAAATTAGAAACAGGTTTAACCAGGGACCCTTGGTGTGGTTTAAAGAATGCATTTTTTTTCTGTGTTGACATAATTTTAAATTAATATTAAATTTTATTTTTTAATTTTATTAATTAATTAATATTAATTTAAATAATTTTAAGTCATTCTGCAGCCCCCTTGGTCAAAAAAAAAAATTGCATATGCCCTGAGCAGGTGATGTCATTAATAATTTTTGTTCATTGTCCTGGAACAAAAATGTGTTTATTTGCTATATGCTTATTTCGCAAATTTTTTATTTAAGAAAGAAAGTAAATATAATCAGTTTTGATTTTTTTTTGTAATCTTTAAATGATGGAAAAAATCATAGTACATGTCACTTATCTTCATTTTATGTTAACAGGTTCCTGGGGTCCCTCAAGGCCAATCAGAATCTTTAAACTCCCAGAATTCCCTCCTCCGCTGGCCTACCACTACGTTCAGAAGTACTACTATGATCTCATTGGCCAGTTGAGCAGAGCCATCACAGCGACCCCAGATGACTCCGCCCTCCTGGCTCGTTACTATTACCTACGAGGCCTGGTGAACTCTGTTGCCGGCAGACGCGTGGACGCCCTCGGAGACTTCCAGAGCTTGTATAAGACAGATATGGACATCTTTCCTGCGGAGCTGTTGACCGCGCTGGTTGATTCTCTGCCACCGGAGGAGAGGAAGGTGGCCTGAGCAACGTACCGATTTGAAGCGTCTGATCAGCCGGGTGAAAAGAGAAAATGAGTGGGAGCGGGCGCAACCGATGGATGGCGGGACGGTGAAGAGATTTGAACTGCCCAAAAAACACCTGCACGTGGAGGACTTTGTGCGGCGCGTTCAGGAGTCAGGCATCGTCAAGGATTTGGGCACCATCCAGCGGCTGTTTGAGGCGCTCACTGTGGGTGGGTACAAAGCACGACCAATCAGAATTGAGCTGTCGCATGACTGGGCCAAACTGACAAGCAAGCTAATTGGCTAGAGAAACTTAGAGATCAAATCTGACAACCTTTCCTGCTCTTGCAATCCAAGTATACTGAGGTCGATTCCATACCAATGCTGCGTGACCCAACAAAACCCTTCTCCAGATCACCTGCTGAAAATTTATCTGCTCCAATAAACCTGCTTCAGACATGAATGCAACATCAGACGATGGATGAATGGATGGATGGATGGATGGATGGGTGGATAGATAGACGGATGGACAGATAGATGGATGGATAGATAAACTGATGGACAGATAGATGGATGGATGGGTAGACAGACGGATGGGTGGATAGATAGACGGATGGACAGATAGATAGACAGATGGATGGATGGATAGACAGATGGATGGATGGATGGATGGATGGACAGACAGATAGATGAATGGATAGATGAACTGATGGACAAATAGATGGATGGATGGGTAGACAGACAGATGGATGGATGGATGGATGGATGAACAGATAGATAGATGGATAGATAAACTTATGGACAGATAGACAAATGGTCAGATGAATGGACAGACAGATGGATGGATGGATGGATGGGTAGATAGACAGACAGACTGATAGATAGACAGAGAGATGGATGAATGGATGGACGGATAGACGGATGGATGGATGGATGGATAAACAGATAGATGGATGGATAAACTGATGGACAGATAGTTGGATGGATAGACAGATGGATGTTAGATAAACGGATGTACAGATAGATAGATGACGGATAGACAGACAGATCGATAGAAAGATGGATGGATGGATGGGTAGACAGATGGATGGATGGACAGATGGGTGGATGGATGAATGGACAGATGGATGGGTGGATGGATGGACGCTGGACAGATGGACGGATGGTAGATGGATGGAAGGATGGACGGATGGATGGATGATGGATGGGTAGACGTATGGATGGATGGATGGACTGATGGATGAACGGATGGATGGTTAGATAAATGGATGTACAGTTAGATGGCTGAATAGACAAACAGATGGATGGATGGGTTTACGGATAGATGGATGGATGGACGAATGGACGTGTGGATGGATGGACAGATAGACAGATAGAATATATTTTTGTAAAAATATACTGAAAATATCTGCTTCCAATATCGGCCCAATCAAACGGATAAAAATGATATAAATATGCTAGTATTGGCTGATATGGTCACTGATGTACTGTATCATGCGTCTCTAGTGTTTTTAGTAAAAATGGCTTTGGTTTGTCAGGTGTGGAGGCCACTTCCAAGTCCGTATTTTACCTTGCCGTGGACGGTAAGCGTAGTGTGCTTGTGCAGTGTGCCTTCTGTACTAATACGATCATGGCATGGCACTTCAGCACACATGACTCGTACGTGCATGTGCATGAATGTGTGCGTGAAGGAATGCTCTTCAGGTAGGCCATATTCAGCCCTGTGTTCTCCAACTCTGTTTGTGTTTAACCTCTAGCTTTAGTCCTCCGTTCTTCACACTCAGCTGCACTCGATGCTTGAGCAGTATAACGCTGGTTAATCATTTCCTGTCTGTTAAAAGTCATGTAACGTTCACAGCTGTGTGACACATCACAGTTCCTGGACGGTGTTAGTAGATCAATGTGTGTCAGATACCCGAGATGCATTTCTTACTCATACGTGGCATGACTCATCATTCTTATGTTTGAAAAAAATTGGAAAGAACGCAAGGCACAACTCTTTAGTTGACAGTCAGGTTTAAAGGAAATATTTTTGTGTGCCGTTTATATCTCACTTACCGGGATTTACCATGTTGATTTATTGCTTCAAGCCATAAAGTAAAGAACCATCCTTATCTCAGACGTCATGAGATCTCCAATAATTCTGTCATCATTTACTCACCCTCATGTTCTATATGAGGTTCCTTCTTTCATGTAATACAGAAGATGATGTTCTGGTCTTCTGAAGTCATATTTGAATAGATTATTACCAAATAATGATTACATTTGAGTGTGTTCTTCACACAAAGCATCATATGACTTCAGAAGACCTGGAGGAGCATATATAGTGCATGAGTCATGTGACTAATTTTATGCATTTGGTGTATGCTTTGGTCCCATTTCACGAAGTTTGTATTTGTGCATTTGTGTTCCATGGAAAAAATCAAGTCATACAGGTTTGGAACAACTTAAGAGTGAGTAATGATGAAAGAATCCTCAGTTTTGGGTGAACTGTCCCTTTAAAGCTTCATTCCCCTGCCATTTGCCATTATAATCAATGTTTTGGTTTTGATTATTCCCTAGAACAAGGATGTTCCAACTAAGATCGGAAAGGGAGTGTTAGGAGATCCATGGAAAATGTTAGGAGATCCATGGAAAAGTTTAAGGGAAAATGGTGTAAAAAATGTAAAAATAATTAAATAATAAAAAATAGGATTAAATTAAATAAATAAATAAAAATATATTAAAATAAATAAATAGTAATAAAACCATATTTAAATAATTAAATAAATAAATGGAGTGTCAGGTGGTTCATTGAAAAATAAAAAATAATAAAAATAACAATTATTAATTAATTAAATAAATAAATAGAAAATAGATTAAAATAATAAATTATAAATAAATATTTAAATAAATAAAGGGAGTGTTAGGGGGTCTGTGGAAAAGTTTAGAGAAAACCAGTGTAAAAAAAAAAAAAAACTAAATTAAAAAATAATTTAAAAAGATTAAATTAATTAAATAAATAAATAAAAAATACAAATATAATAATAAAAATATAAATAATAAAAAATAGGATTAAATTTAATGAATGAATAAAAATACTTTAAAATAAATAAAAATACAAATATATTAAAATAAATAAATAGTAATAAAAAATTCTTTAAATAATGAAATAAAGGGAATGTCAGATGGTCCACTGAAAAGTTTGGAGAATAACTGAAAAAAAAAAAAAGATTAAATTAATTAAATGTATAAATAATAATAAATTAGATATAAATAAATATTTAAATAAATAAAGGGATTGTTAGGGGGTCTGTGGAAAAGTTTAGAGAAAACCAGTATAAAAAAATGAATTGTAAAAAATAAATAAATAAAAAATAAATTGAAATAAATAAATCTAAAATCAAAATTTTATTAAAATAAATGAAAAAAATAATTAATACATCTAACAGTACATTACTATAGTGAGTAGGGGAAAAAAAAACTTGATAATGTAATGTAATAGAAACTAAATATTTTCTAAATACACATATTTATAATATACAATTTTCACAGTATAAATTGGGTCTTTATACAATATACAAAAACTTTATATTTTTTAGGGTGGGGGTCCCACGCACTAGGATGATCATATTTGGGTGTCTGTGGCATCTAAAAGATTGAAAAGCCTTGTTCTAGAATAAAACGCTGGTGTTTGCGATATCTCCTCCACGCAGGTCAGCAGAAGCAGGTGGATCCAGAGACCTTCCGCTTCTTCTACAGCTTCTGGAAGGAGACTGAAGCGGCGGCTCAGGACGTGGACCTACCGGCCGTCGTGCTGGAACACCTGGAGACCGACGAATGTGTCTACAAGCTCTCGTCATCCGTCAAGACCAGCCACGGTGTGGGCAAGATCGCCATGACCCAGCGCAGGCTCTTCCTGCTGACGGAGGGCCGGCCGGGATACGTCGAAATCACCAAGTTCAGAGATATTGAGGTGAGGATCACTTACATCTACCCAAGCACCCATGTTTAACCGTTTCCTCACGTAACCTTGAAACATGTTATTCTTCTCATCCAGGACGTGAAGATATCTTCTGCTCCTTTCCTTCTGCTGAGGATCCCGTCTCTAAAGATCAAAACGGCCTTCAGGAAGGAGTCGTTCGAGGCTAATCTGAAGTCGGAGTGTGACCTTTGGCACCTGATGATCAAAGAGATGTGGGCCGGGAGGAAGATGGCGGACGATCATAAGGTTTGATGATTGCATTGTTTTTTCTTTTTGCCGAAATAATTTTCTAGCTCAGGGATTCAGCCGAACCCATTTGACATAAAATATCAATTTGACATAAAAGAGATTTGAAATTAATATTTCAATAATTTAACTACAAGTTGGCATGTTCACAGCTTTCTGATGTCAGATGGTCATGCAACTTATTTTATTGCCTTTAAACTATTCTTTATTGGAATTTTAGTTTTAGTTTTAACCCTAATTATAACAAATAATTATAATAACTTATTTAAAGTATAGGACTGCATGATAAAAAAAATTATAGGCCTGTTGTGATTATTTTGTCATATTGCGATTTGAACTGCGATATGATAAACATTTCATGTCATAAGAAAACATCTCACAGCTGCTGCTGAAAAATGTTATTATTTCAATATTATTTATTGTTGTTATTATTATTATTATTATTATTATTTTAACTCTAATTATACAAAATGAAGACAAAGACGATTACTATTGAAATAATGCATTGTATTTTTATATTATGTATTTTGTATTTTATTTATATTTATATTAATATTTGTATTTTATTTATATGATTTATTTATTGTATTTTTGCAATGCATTGATTTTTTTTTTTCTTTTTTCTTTTTTAATCTGTTGCTTGTTTGTTTGTTTGTTTTACATTTGGATCTTGAGTCTGCAATAATGTATGACAATGATGATGAAAAAAATACAATAATATTTAAAAAAAAAAAAACTGAATAATTTCATAAGTATATTAATGATAATTTTATTTTACAATACTACTCACTGTCTTAAATTCTTCACTTTCAAACATTAAACCTTTTGAGCTTTTATTTTGGCAGAAAACTACAGGGAGACCTTTAAGTCTGTGTTTAGTTGACAACAAATTTATAAACTCTTATAAATCTGTCTGAAACTGCTGAAAACGTCCACCTAAATGTTCCCAAATGCAAGTTATACGCGACATGCATGCAAAGATGGAGTTCTTGAGGAGCAACATTATCTGCAAACCGAATCTGAGACACTGAAAACACTGAATACAGTGTAAAATAACACAGTCCCGCACAATTTTGTAGTTCTGAGTAGATACCAGACTGAATGCAGGTTTCGATGTGAGGCGTCAGAGTTCAGTGCAGCAGTGTTGGTTTTGGTTTCATCCGGAGTTGTTCTCACTTTCTCAAATTGCTGTTCCTCAGAGTCTCTTGGCCTGAGGGTCAGGAGTGTCTGTCCTGATCGTGTGAATGTGTGCTGTGATATCTCTGCTACAGGACCCTCAGTTCATGGAGCAGGCCTTGACAAACGTCCTGCTGATGGACGCCGTGGTCGGGAGCCTGCAGTCGCAGAAAGCCATCTACGCTGCTACCAAACTGGCCTACTTTGACAAGATGAAGCTTGAGGGTGTGTATCACTCTATTAGTCTGTTATATATTAGTCTATATGTTAGTCTGAAGTAGAGCTGGGTGCTTAATTGAATTTTATTTTCAATTACGATTATGAACAAAATAATCAAGATAAAAGTAGTAGTTTTCAATAGATTATGGAAGTGCACTTAACATAAGTTGATCTTATTCATTGTTATCTGATTTATTTTTGTTCATTATTTTTTAATATTTATTGAAATATAAATATAGTTCTACACGGCTGTTAAAAAGCTTGGGCTCGGTAAAGCTCTTTCCTGCTCACCAAGGCTGCATTTATTTGATCAAAAATATTATTACAATATTATTACAATTTAAAATAACTATTTTCTATGTGAATATATAGTAAAATGTAATTTATTCCTGTGATTAAAGCTGAATTTTCAGCATCATTACTCTAGTCTTCAGTGTCACATGATCCTTCAGAAATCATTCTAATATGATGATTTGCTGCTCAAGAAACATTTATGATTATTATCAATGTTGAAAATGTTGAAATGCTTCATATTTCTGTGGAAACTGTCATACATTTTCCATTCAGGATTCAAAAGTCAATGAGTGATAGTGTTAAATCATTGTAATCTTGTTCATGTTTATGATTTTTGCCATAAATGAGCAGCCCTGTAATCTAAAACCAGCAAGTTGTAAAAACTGCAGTGTATGTGTCACCTACAGTGTGTGTTACATCTGATAAATAACCATTTTAGTATTTAGTGACTGTATTTAGTCCTCAATTGTAAGTCGCTTTGGTTAAAAGCTTCTGCTAAATGATTAAATGTAAGTTTAGTGACTGTATGTCTCTGGGTTTGTTATAGTGCCCATGATGGTCCCCAAAACTACATCTGAGACCCTAAAACACAAGATTAACCCTTCTCTGGACCAGACGTCTCCTCAAGCGGTGGACGTCCTGCTCTACACGCCTGGTGAGTCTGCTAAACATCAGAATAAAGAAAGTCATGTGGCTTGTGCACAGTGTTTATTTTTAACTCCAAGACAAAGAGCAAACATATTTTGGTTTCATAAAAAGTGGATTTTACTTTCGAGTGTCTCACAGATAAACCAGTTTGACCTGGTAATTCCACAAGTGTCTCACTGGTGTTTGTAGATTCATGTTGTGGTACTGCTCCTGCGTTCGTGGAGAAGAACTGGTTTCCAAATCAGTTGTGCGGAAACTACTTTGGGCAGAGTTCACGGGCAGTTGTTTCCTCCGTCTTTCCAGTGTGTGATTACGACAAATTTCCATGACTCAGTACATTAATGTCATTAAGATTTCCTCAGATTGACTTACTGTAAGTCACGACAAACCTTTGCTCTCGATTGACTCCTCATTCAAGGATCTGAAGCCTTGCAGAGCTTCATTCTTGTCTGTTTGTTAAAGGTGTAAAACCAGCTAAACAAACATGAGTCCACGTCAGGGTACAAGGTTGTTTACAGGGAATACTGACTGTGTCAACATGCATTCAGAACCACAAGAGATCAGAGAAAGCTGCTTTTATGTCACAAACATCTATAATCCTTTTGCTACTTCAAATTAGACAAATCCAAGAATTCACAATTTTTAGAAGCATCTGAAGACATATAGTTTTGCTTTTGAGTACACTTTTATCCTTGTTTTGTATTTTTCAACAATTTTTTTTACAGTTGCATTTGAAATTATTTTATTATTATGTACTTTTGTTGTTATTATCAGATCAAGAATAAAATACATTTTTATATTTTCTGGATAATGCAATTCAAAACAAAGCAAAACTTGCCGCCACAATTCTAAGGTGTTGTGAGTCGTTCCTAGGGTGTTCTAGGTGGTTGCTAAGGCAGTATTTGATTTGAAGCTTCCCACAAGAGCACCGATATCAGGACTCGTCATATAATTCTGATAAGAAGCAGAATACTTCGGTCTTTCTGTTGCGTATCATAAAAACACTGTCCAACTCCTGTTGGTTCAGCTGATTGTAATGGCAAAAATCACATGTTTTCTTTCCATTGCAGTGACAAACTGTAAAAGATCTCATAAAACCTGCAGAGAACATTTACAGGTCACATTCCTCCACAAAAACAAGAAAAACCAATAAGACGTTTTGCATAAAGAAAGCTTTTAGGAGCATTCAGATTTTTTGCTTTGTGACAGTTAAACAGATTTCCTCCTTAAGGTTAGGGTTAGGGTTAAATTGTCTTTACTGTAATACAAAAAAAAAAAGATATTTATATTGTTTATACATAATGTATTTCTGCCTTTAATTCATACTGATTTAAAAGGGGAAAAAAAAACATTGGTTTTGAGAATCGGGGGAAATTGTGGTCGATAGACATGCAAATAATGCCACAATGTCAAAAAAACAGTACTGGTCCTAAAAGTAAGCTTTATTTTCTTTATGCTAAATCTTTTCTATTCTAATTCTAATTCTATTTCTATTTTATATTATTAATTTGATCTTACTTTATTTTAATTTTGATTGAATATGACTTAGATGTGTTTTTGTGAGATCCACACAGTAATGCAACGTTTAGAAACATTGAGCACAGATGTGTATGTACTCCTCTGTGTATGCAGAAACACCCATAATGCCCTGTGAGTTCTGTAGTAACACAGCAGGGAGGGTTTTACTAGTGCTCAGTTATGAAAGCCAGATACTCATCCTGTAATGATTTCCAGCATGCTGAAGTGTGTGTTGTGTGTTTGTAGGTCAGCTGGGTGTGTCGGAGCTGGACGGCAGCGGGAACCCAAAGCTCTGGTGCGCACTGAGTGATGGGAAGGTGCTGGTGTTCGACGCGGCCAGCTGGTCCATGCAGCAGAACTCTGTTCAAGTGGGAACGTCCCGTCTGGTGAGGAATTCTAGATAGATTAAATTACCTTGATGGATGACGTATGAAATGCCTTGCCATTACTCCATTACCCCTTATCATCTCCATATCAGCCTTTAGACGCTGATTGTGAGTTTCAGGAGGAATTCAGAAATATTGGATAGCAGACTAATTTTTTTTACGAGACAATATATATATAAACAGTCAGTTTTTAAGTTTTTATAACATTTATATATGTATATACTATATTTATGTATGTATTTATATAAAAATGATACATATATACATACATATATTTTTATATATATATATATATATATATATACACACACACACACACGTGTCAAATCTCAAAATCTGTCAAATCTATTAATCGCGATTAATCACATCTAGCAAAAGTATACAGTCAAACCAAACCAAAAATTATTCAGACACTAGATATAATTTTTTATATATATTTTACTAGTGGGTGCAGGACATTATAGTTCATTAATGTAAGTGAGGATAGCAAAATAAAGTAAACTGTGACATAATATACCCAAAAAATCTTCATACAGTGGACTACCAGTAAAACTGATAAACATTTGGCACCAAAAATTATTCAGGCACTTTGACCTGACCATGTTTTGCTTAAGTGTTATCTGACATAATTAAAATTATTTTTTTTCTGACAGTTTAACTCTGAGATCTTGTCATATTTTCTTACCATTTTTTTAAACTATAGTGAATCAACTGTAATAATGACTGAAATGTTCAAGGTGTCTGAATAAATTTTGGTTTGACTATATATAAAACAGACTAAACATTTTATTACTATATATGTGATATGATACATATGATATATTTATGTATGTTTTATATATATATATATATATATATATATATATATATATATCATAAGACAATTCTGTATATATAATATGTGAATATTATATTTTATATATAGAATGTAATTTTTTAAATTTATTGAGCATTGATGTCTTTCATATTGCTGTTGCTGCCAGTTAGGAATTCAAACTCATGTCTCCTGCACATATTGGAGCATGTGCATTACCCTCCAGGTCAAGTCTATGACATATTTTTTAGCATTTTATTTGATTCCATCACATTATTGTGATTCTGCTCTTCATAGTTCTCATAGTAGTGCTCCCCCTGCTGTTTATTGTATTAACACACACTTCTTTCACTCCTGTCAGAATTGCATGCTGGCAGTGAACCAGCAGCAGCTGTGGATCGGCTCAAAAGATTCGTTCATTTACATCATAAACCCGCGGAGCGTGTCGTGCAATAAACAACTGACGGAGCATCGCTGCGAGGTCACCGGACTCACCCTGGAGGAGAGAGTCGACAAATTCAGGTAACGTAGACAAATCTGCAACAGTCTTTAACAAACACCCAGTGCTAGTTGAGTTGATTTTTTTTTTTTTTTACCCGATGTCCGTTACAGTCAGACGGTGGCATACTCGTGCAGTGAAGATGGCTGTGTGATCGTGTGGGACGTGTCCTCGCTGCAGGTCAGACGACACTTCAGAGTCTCCTGTGACAGACTGCAGTCCATCCAGATCCAGAATGGCATGCTGTGGTGCTGTAAGTCTGCCTCACCTATTATTATATTATAAGGACATTTTTTTTGTAGAGACGCGGTGAAATTTCTGTCGAAACAGTTTAAAAGTTTATATTTCAATAACAAATTAGAGTAGAAACAATTTCATTGTACCATTTTCATTGTGTCAATTTCAATTTATCATTAAAATGTTGATGTAAAAATGTTTAAATGCAACCCAGTTTTATTACAAACATTTATTTATTACAAACATTACATTACAATGTAATACAACTGGGTTGCATTACATTGGGTTGCATTACATTGCAACCCAGTTTTATTACAAACATTGCATTACAAACTTTTTTTGTGTTAAAGGTGGCCGTGATTGCGTGATGGAAGTGCGCAGGAACGGCACGGTGCATCGTAAGATGTCTCTTCCAGATCACCTGCTGAGTTCGCCGAGGGGTTTCAGCAGTTTCCTGCTCTTTAATGAGGTAAAAATCACCGGTTTGACAATTCCCCACGGCTAGACCCTGTTCCAGCTCGATTCAGAATGAGGCTGTGAGCTCGTCCGGCTCTCTGTGTCCACCCAGCTGGGCTTCAGGACTCATTAGGTTAATGGATCACACGTGTGAGGTCATTTACGAGCTCTTTTATTGGGTCCCTCGGCCTCTCTGAGGAGCTGTGATGGGACAAGCTTTGATGATTTCCAGGAAAAGAGATTCTCAAAAAGTTGCTATGGTGTTTTGAGTGGTTGCTAGGTGGTATCTAATAGGGCTGCATGATATTGGAAAAAACTTACATTGTGATGTTTTTCTGCTATATATATTGCAATATGACCAAAAATATAGCTTGAATAGCTCAATTTGGAAAGAATTAATCATTCTAAAACAACTGGGGTGATTTTGTAGGGGAGTGAATCTACACATAAAACAAACAAATTACAAGCATAGATACAATAGAACAAAGATACAAATTAAATAAACATTGCTTTTTGTTTTTCAGGTAAGTCTAACAGTATTCAGGTACAAAATTTGAATAATCAAATTTAAAATAACACTGCATAGTCTTTACTGTATAATTTAAATATAATTTAATCTTTATTCCAGTTAAAAAGTGATTTTCTCTTTGTATTTTGTTGTTTGATTAACATGACTCAGACAGCAGCAGGTTTATTAGGCTGCTGTCACTTTAAGACTGAATGCACAGATCCAATATAATGATACACATGCATTTTCTTTCTCAATTGTTTATGTTCACATAAGCCATAAGCAACTGTGTTTACGAAGATACTCGTCGAATAAGTCATTTTGACATAATTTTGCAAATATGTGGCCATGTAAGCACAAAAAGATGTGGAGGTAAACAGCATGCTACCAAATTCAGTTCTCTTCCACGTCTTCTTGCACTCAGATGGTTTAAGATCGCTTGAATGTTTAAACTGACACGTCCTAAAACACGTGCAAATGATAAACTTCCACTCTGAGAAACGTGTGTGTTTCGAACTGTGGTGCTTGGTCTGTACGGATCAACTACGATCCCTATACTTTGCGATCGCACATTGCGATTTCAATGCTAAAACGATATATCGTGCAGCCCTAGTATGAAATGAAAGTCTGTGATTTTTCACCAGACAGTGAACATTTATGGCAATCTCTCCCTTATGAAATGAAACTTATGAAACTTATCGTTTTAGCTTTTTCGGTTTCATCGTCAGTGTTTTTTTTTTAATGGGTTTGTGGGTAAATGCCTGAAATAAGGTGAACACAAGCTCAAGATAGTTTTACATTTTATTCTATGACATGAAATACATCAGTAATACCCCACTCGGGAATTTTGAAGCTTTTATATGTCTTGAAAAAGGCGTCTGCTAACAAATGTCTCACTGGGACTAGAAAGGCTGTCGGGGACATTAAACATCATCACACTGAACAGGAAAAATCATCTACTCACCATTAGTCGCTTTCTCATCCTCCTTGTGTTTATAATCACGCTCTTGTAAACTATTCTAACTCAAGCTTCCAGGGAAAATGTTTTTAAATAAAGACTGAAATAGTTGTTGCATGTGGCTGGAAGTCATGTGACTGGTGTGGTTTGTTTATAGCCTAAGTTTAGCTTTCTTCTGGTAATTGTATTTAAGGTTCAAAATTATTTTATGAAAATTAGCATGATGAACAAAATTTTGTTAGTCATAGTTTAATTTTTTTTAAATAATCCAAAAGCCAAGAAAAATCCTTTGGGTTTTTGTTAAGGGAACCAAAGTGATGTTAAAGGGTTGGTTCACCCAAAAATGAAAATTATAACATGATTTACTCACCCTCAAGCCATATAAGACACATGACTATTTTCTTTCAGACGAATGCAATCTGAGTTATATTAAAAAATATAACTTTTCCTTGACTTTTCCAAGCTTTATAATGGTAGTGAATGGGGGGTGAGATTTTGAAGCCCAAAAAAATGCATCCATCCATCATAAAAGTAATCCATACGGCTCAAGGGGATTAATAAAGGCCTTTTAAAGCGAAGCGATGCATTTTTGTTGGAAAATATCCATATTTGAAACTTTATAAACTATAATAACTAGCTTCCGGTAAACGGCCAGACGTATTGAGTTAATTCTCGTTTTAGGTGTTTTTTTTTTGCTCTATCCTTTGAGCTTCCGCGTTCATCAGTACATCATTCATCACATCAAAGGTCACTCTTTTACTACAACTCGATGCGTATGGCTGTCTGCCGGAAGCTAGTTATTATATTTTACAAAGTTTTAAATGTATATATTTTTCTTAAAAAAACGCATCGCTTCACTTCAGAAGGCCTTTTGACCCCCCGGAGCCGTATGGATTACTTTTATGATGGATGGATGCACTTTTTTGGGATTTAAAATCTCGCCCCCCATTCACTACCATTATAAAGCTTGTAAGCCCAAGAATATTTTTTTAGTATAACTCTGATTGTGTTCATCTGAAAGAAGATAGTCATATACACTTAAAATGGCTTGAGGGAGAGTGAATCATGGGGTAATTTTCATTTTGGGGTGAACTATCCCTTTGACTTCTAAAATATGTCATCACTGCAGCACTCTATATGAAAACTGGAGTATTAATGAGTTTGTAATGCGAATATAATTGCAGTCGGAGCAACTGTGGGCCGGTTTCGCGGACGCAGGTGAGCTGTGTGTGTGGCACTGCAGAGAACTGAACAAACCCTTCATCAGAATCCAGCTCAAAGACTGCGCCGGTGTCGTCTGCATGATCAAAGTCAAGAATCAGGTGAGACACGCCACACATCTATCTGTCTTATCAAGTTTTCTTATCAAGTAAAAGCTTAATAATGGCATTAAAATCTCTCAGATCTGGGTGGGTTGTCACGGTCGCAGCGCCGCAGGAAAAGCCCGCGGGAAGATCTACGTGGTGAACACGGACCGTTACACGGTGGAGAAGGAGCTGGTCGCACACGCCGACAGCGTTCAGACTCTGTGCTCGGCTGAAGATCGCTACGTGCTCAGTGGAGCCGCGCAGGAGGACGGCAAAATCGGCATCTGGAAAGTTGAGTAGAATCCAGCAGGAATGTATGATCCATAGATCCTCCTTAAGATATGAACATTTATTGACAAGTGGAGCAGAATGCACAGTCTCCAAAAATAAGAGGAAAAATGCATTTTGGAGTAGTTGCGTGCATAAATGCCCAGTATTAAATGAAGAGCAAAACACTGCCTGATGAGAAATGTGCCGTATTACTAAACAGTGAATATTTTTGGCTAAAACATTGCGATTAATACTCAAAGTCACATTGAGTGTTAATTTGCTTGTTACATGAATATAAAGTCTCAAAATTGAAGGGAAAGACACTACTTTTATAATGAATTCCTCAGTGTTATATCAATATTTATGTACCTCATTCATGTCTGAATGTGATTTATGACGGAGGATTTCCTCTGCTCTGGAAGTCCAAAAACAGCAAACTAAGGGAGATAAAATGTGCCAGTGTAAATGTTTATTAGTGCACATACACACGGGCAGAGAAAGAGAGGCTTGTTTTAAGATGTTTTAACTGTATCATAGGCCATTTGCTTGGGTCAGTAAAACATTAGCGCTCTATGAAAGATGTATTTTATACATAAAGTGAATTTGTAAAGGGATAATTTTATAATTTTTTTTTTTATAATGAACAACTGGTTGCATTTTAGACATGTGAAAATGCACTTTACCAACACTAGTTATCTTATTTACCAATAATTGTTTAGGATTTGTCCTTTGTTCATTTTAAACGTTTGAGTAAAAGAAGATTAAGCCTCATTGAAAAATCTGAATATTCAAAGCCATAGAACATAATGGAGTTACTGTGTTATTATGCATATATTTCATATGAAGGACTTTTGTAAATACAGTTTGTGGTATATTGTATCTGTATTTAACTATACAAAATCCATTTTTAATGGCCATAATGGTTTTATATTGAAGCATTTTACTTCTGCATTTGTTCATAAATGTAATTTTTAAGATGGGGTTTAGTTCATCATTTTAGATTAGACTTTTGTATTTATTGTACATAGTCATTATAAAATTGATTAAACTTGATCTTTACTTTTTCTTTGATCCATTGAGAGTCAGAAACTTCCCCATTGTAAAGCACTAGAGGGCAGCAGAGTCAATCTCTTTACAGTTTCTTGTCATTCATGATGCTTCATTCTCTCATTCTGTTCAGGATCGAATACTAGTACATGAATTGCTGTTGCCTACTATTACAAAAAAAAACCCTGCTAATTCTGCCTACTATTTAAAAACAATAAATGTGAAACAGTATGCAATGACAAACTTTCAAACAATAGTATGCCACAGTTGTCACATGACCTAAACACAATGCATGTTTACTTAAGAAAGAGGAGAATTGCTGTTAATATATTTATCAGAAATGAAAAAAATATGATTATTGTGCATTTTTAATTTAGTTCTGTGCACTTTTGACAGTGTGATCAAATAGTGAGGCAAAAAAAAATTCTAAGAATCTTTATTTTTTTCGGAAAATGAAGCTGGTCATCCAGAAAAATAGCATACTGTGAACAGTATACATACTAGTAAGAGCATTATGATAGTTTGCTATACTGAAAATAGTCTTTATATGTCATGTTATAATGTCTAATAGCATTTTATATTATATCCAGGTGTTTTTAGTTACACAGATATATGTGAAAACAAGAAAAGTCTTGATTCAGTTTGACATCTTGACTTTTTCATAGTGTTATTTTCCATGTTGTCATCCCAGGAGACAAACGACACATTTTGCTTCATTGAGTGTCGTTGAAGGCTGTAAAGTCCATCTGTAGAGTGGAGATTACGGTTTCTAATCATAATCTCCAGAGATCAGGAGTCATGTCGTCTAATCCCGTCTGTAGCCGCTCAAAGTGAATTATGGGCAGCTGTGTTCATTCATCTGGTGAATAAACAGGAGCACAGAGTCCAGACCAAACACTGACCTAAAGAGCAGCAGTGTACTGATCATATGCAGAATTTGTGTTTTAAAAACAGAGATGCATAAAAAGATATGAATCGCATTAAAAATGTAATTCTGTAATCATTTACTCACCCTCAAACACATATACTGTATTTGTTCCATAAAACACACAATTTTTTGACAAATCTTCATGCAGGTGTTTTGTAGATGACAGCTTATAGTGTCCAAGATTGCCAAAATTGAGAATTAAAATCCCATAGTACCTTTTTGTAATGTTTTCTTCATTTATTCTTTTTAATGATTTAATTTGTAAATCAACTGCAAGGAAATTCCAAATGTGGGCTCTGGGACAACTTTATTAACAATATTGGGAATCATTAATAAATAAATATGTATACAGTATATAAGACATAAGACACTATTTTCTGTTCCATCACATTTTTGCAACCTGGTGTTTGATTAACACTTTGAGTGAAATTAGATGTAATATTTGTGTTGTGTGAAGAACGGCCTTTTTGTTAAAGCTTCTTTTCCAGGTTGAACAGAATTAAGGGCAGGAGGAGGACAGGAGTCAGATTTCTGGAAAAGGTGCTGGTGACATGAGCAGTAAAAGTGAGAAATCACATTCATTACAAGAAATTCTCCTTCAGCTGATCATTAAGGGGATTTTCAGAGAATTTGCTTCTGCCTAGACATGACTCATTTAGGTGGGTCCACTTGTTTTATTTTATGTACATGATTATGAAATTCAGAAGTTTTGCTGATCTGAGATCAAATGTGTGGTTTCACTTATGATGGTTATGTTTATGGTTTAAGCATGAGGAGCTGTTTCCAGATCAGCTCAAAGGAGCAACACTCACATGATTATGAAAACCTGCTGATATCAGTACAATAACCACACAAGAATGAGACACCTCCTTGGGGTTTCAAGTGAAATTGCTGAATAAAGAGCTTATTAAAACCCAAAGCAACCCAACCATGCATTATTAATTAAAATAAACCACAGGTGTGTTCATTTGGTATAAGTGTATTACCAAAGTGATTTAGTGATTTGGTATCATTAAATTTCCATAGTTCATAATATTCCGCCGCTCTGTTTAAACACGGTAAACAGTCACTTCTTGAGCAATGTGTTCCCTCAGATGGACACTGAGAAACTATAGAGACCACAAACACAAATGTCCACTGTTGAACTCATTCATAGTTACTCCATTATCCGAGCGTGTTTGCGAAGTGAGCGAATCATTCTTTTGAACCGATTCCTTCGAACCATTTCGGAAAACGTTTGTCAGTCACATCATTTAAGTGGAGATTGGAACAATATTGTCAACAACATTGGGAAAAATTAATGCTAATATGTTAATAATTTTAATTAGCCTAATTAACACTGTTGTCGATTCATCTGAATGAACTGTTTCGGAAAACGGTCTTGTAACTAGCCTACTGATAGATGTTGTTTAGAAGCAAGGGAAATGGGCGGGAAAAATATGAATAATAATATTGGAATAATAGGCCTAATTAACATTAGTAATAAATTAACATTAATGTTGATGTACTGTACCGCGATTGAGTTGTTGCTATGGTTACCTCCAAAGCAAAGGCGATTTCTGTTCGCTCTGGTAAATCATAATTATGACGTAAAAAGTCGATATTATGACAGATAGCCTACTTGTCATAATTATGATATAAAAAGTCAAAATAATTATGACATACTAAGTCATAATTATGAGCTTAAGAAGTCGAAATTATGAGATAAAAAGATTGACTTTGTTATATTTTCGAATTTTTATTTATATTTTATTTTTAAGTATGACTTTGAATGTCATAATTTCGACTTTGTATGTCATAGTTATGATTTACAGAAGTATGATTTGTTTTTCTTATGTGGCGGAAATGGACTTCATAAACACCTTTGAACTCGGAGTAACGGTTTATTTAACCGTTCGAACGAATCGATTCGCTATACGATTCGGACTACCCCGGCTCCAGTTGCCAAAGTCAGGCGCGCGACTTCAGCGGCTTTCATTCACTCGGGACTGGGAGGAGTGTGTGTGTGTGGAGCTGGATGGGGCTGGAGTGGGCTGGGTTCTGCCCGTCAGCCATGTTGGAATGAGAGGGAATGAAAAGCTGGAATGAGAGAGGATCGACTGGAGAAGACAGGAAAAGCGGGTTCTGGAATATCACCACAGACGATCATAACGCGCGAGCGACGGATCACACAATAAACGAGTGAGTAGCGCTCATTAACGCCTTGAGAAATTTGTTAGAAAGGAAAAACTGTCACTCAAACAGTAAATATGAGGATTCCTGTACTGGATCAACCCTGCCATGCGTTCATGGGGAATACTGCTCCAAATCTGATGGATTTGGATCCGATATTTGTGCGGGATTGCGCGTTGATTGTGACGCGCGTTCACGCCTCAGATTCATTGGATCAAACCAAACATTGGGTGTTTATATTAACGGCACTTTCAAAAGTTTATGCCATAATACTTCAATACAAACCCATTGTTTTGGGTTGTACACAAAGGTTATGTTTGTCAAATGTACAACAGCAGGATTTGATGACAGTTATTCTGCAAGCGCAGCTATTTTAATTAACAAAAGTTATACAAAACAAAGTATTTTATATATGAATAAATAATAAAAATGGTATTAAAGAATAAAGTGTTATGCAAACTATAGGCATATAAATAACAAGGAATAATACATTCGAAGTATTCGGTGTGAGTAAGATGGTAGAAACATTATTCAGCATGTTTTATCAAATTTACAAAATATTTACCATGTTTTATTGGCATGTACCATAGTAATAGTGTTTATTTTTTTCTACAGAAGTGTGATGTGCCATGGTTTTTAGTACATATATCATATTTTTTGCACCCAGATTATTGATCCACTATTGATAGAAAAATATTTTTTATGTATGTTTACATTAATCATAATGTATAAATCCTGCGCATTACTCAAACTTGCATCGTCATGATATTTTATTTGCAACCTTTTGGTTAATTGACCTTGTATTTCCATACTTTTGGGTTCCACTTAATCACATAAGTTGGACAATAAATTGTGAAGTACATCTATGTCACAAGTTGGTTATGATTCAGACTGATTTTGGCCCAATTGAAAATTATATGAATTCACATTTAAATAAATAAAAAACACATTGATACAATGTGAATATAATATAATCACTCATGAATATAATATAAAAAAAAAAAGAAAAAATGTGTTTATCCTAAAATATATGTGGATGTATATCATATTTTAGGTATTGATTGCCTTCTTTCAACATTTGTGTGTATGTGATATATATATATATATATATCTGATACCATCATCATAATATATTTGTATAATATTGCTATCTGAAACCATAACTGTACCATGGACTATAGTGATTAGACCAATTTGATCAATCAGTCTACATCCTCATTCTTGAATTTGATAGCAGGACAAACAGAGCTCTTGATTGTTCTGGGGAATCTCAGTTATTTGCTGATGTGTTCTGGCAGCGCTGTGCAAGAGCGATACTGTATTTTATGTGTCCTGAGGCGGTGGAAATGGGCTGGGGTATTTTTAGAGCCGGTGCTGGGGCGACAGCCGCCTGCCTCCAGTCATGTAATGCCAGACTCTGAGATCACAGCGTTTGAGTGAATTACGGCTGACGCGACTCGTCATTATCTTTCGTTTGTGACCGCTGCATTGTCATCATGAGAGGTTTACCCATGTGAATTCAAGGATTGCATTGCATACAGTACCTCATATATAATCTGGCACAGATCAAGCACATGCAATGAAAAATAGTGATGAACCTGATAGCTTGGCTTAACTTGAACTATGTGATTATGATTATAAATCATTCTGTAATGTAAAGCCACCAGACTTCTCTTCATAAAGACTGAATGCATCTTTCTGACAGCGTGTAATCCTGTTGTTTTAGCTGCACAGGAAGAGAGCCTGTGATTTCACTGGCTATGACAGGAAGCTCAAGCGTATGTGTGTTTGTGTGTGATGGCATGGCGTTTAACTGAGATTGGTTTAGCAGGATGTAGCTACCTTGTAACGTCCCTCGGGGTTTAGGAGGAAAATGCCTTTTTCCTCTGGGCAGGAACAGTCGTCTGTAGTGTTAAGGGCAACATTGTCTTAACTAGTGATGGATAGATATCAGGCAGGATGATATTTGGCAATTTAGACTATCCGCATCAATAGCGGTGCACTCTTGACTTGACCAGTTGTGTTTTTTAAGTTATTTTTGACTAAAATGAACATGTTGCATTACAGTTTTTTTGTTTTGAAATTGTATGTATATATCAGTATTATGTAATTCACTGCTTTTCTCCAGATATTGGTATCGATGTCGATCAATGCAACTTTTAGTTGTGTTTTAGCTCAGCAGATCACATGGGACACATACTGTATACACATTATTATCAGGTTTAGAAAAATTAGTACTTGCACGTTCCGCCAGGTTTTTTTTTTCTTTGTTTGTTTTTGTAAATGATAAGTTAAAAGAATAGAGTTTATCTGACCTTTATATTTCCATCAATTATAATTGACTTTATTATATATAAGTAGCGATAAATTCTCCACCAGCGGCTCTCTGAATTTGAAGGTAGCAGGTATCAAGGCTTGTTTTTTTTTTAAAGGGTTAGTTCACCCAAAAGTTCACCCTGTCATTTATTACTCACCCTCATGTCGTTCCAAACCTGTAAGTCTTTCGTTCATCTTCAGAACACAAATTAAGATCTTTTTGGTGAAATCTAAGAGATTTGTCCCTTCATTGACAGCAACTACCAGCAACTACCACTTTCAAGCCCCATAAAGCTAGTAAAGACATCATTAAAGTAATCCATGTGACTCCAGTGGTTTAACCTCAATTTTATGAAGCGACGCAAGCACTTTGTTTGCGCAAAAAAACATAATTTACCAATTTATTTGCAAAATATTAATCTGATGCATGTTCACGCAACAACATCTGTTCGTGTCAGCACAACACGCATGCGTCGTGCTGCTCTCATGAACATGCATTGGAGATTAAAGGCCTGTACACACTGGGATGAATATCGTGCACGATTATCGCCGAAGTTTTAACGCCTCGTGACTAAACAAAGGGTGCCAATGTGAGTGTGCACACTGACGTGGAAAACGCCAGGCGTAAAAGCGTCATATTTTAAAAAACACCTCGGGTTCATTTTTTTGGTTTGATGCGCTGCGTTAAAAACTGTCCGTGGCCGACCAATGAGATTGGCGCTTTTGTTCATGCCTGGAGCTGCTGAAGTTACAGTAAAACACGACTTGGTGGCGCTCAAGTACAAAACAGTCTTGCTGAGCACACATTGATACCAAGACGACGAAGAGGAAGTAAGTAGATGAGGAAGACCCCTACAAACTATGGGTGCTCTGCCAGTTCTTGGCCACACCAATAGATGTGCATTATATGCCATTTTATTCCTGTTTTTTTATGTTTTTTTTTTTTAACTTCACCGTAGGGTGGGACGTTGGGAGTTTTTCCCTCTTTTGCACCTCGCTTTTAAATCGCTAATTCGAGCATTTTCAATGAAGTCCTATAGGAATGAACAGAAAATGCTCACTCTTCTCCACTCGATCCGCGCCAGTGGACACGCACCGTTTCGAATTTGCGCCAATTCGGGGGTGGCAATTGCTTGAATGGTGGGTTCATTATTATTCTTAATGAAAAACACAACAACTAGAACTAATCCTTTGCAGGTTAGCATTGGGTTTAAATCCAAAATATTCCCAAATAGGGAATTCCCAAATAGGGCTTTTACATTTTGCTTTGAAACCAAATCTTCTGCCATCGTCTTGTCAGTCAGCTCCTCACTCTCGTGATAAATGAAATCTGACTCCTGCTGCTGATCTGTGCTGCGACTCTCGTATGGCTCATGCTGCATTGCGCAGACGCGTTCAGTTTTCAGTTGAAGTGTCTGTTCTCTAACTGAACTAAATGATTTTTATTACTATAAAAAAAAAATCAAAAGACCGTGGGGGGCGGTGCCGTGATGGGCAAGTGACGTAACTAGTGTTGAGGCTGAACAACGGTAACACCGACTATCGCAGCAAGCCTATTATCCATATATATTGCTCTCTAGATATCTAGATATCGGTTATTAAAAAACCCATATCAGTCGACGACTAAAGCGGTTAGTTGATTGTTTCAAATCTGAACCTGTATATGTGTATCTGGCATGTTTGTGTCAGTGTTTCTTGCTGAGATCGTGTGAACAGAGCCTCCATTGAGAGCGAGCGATGGCACCACTGTACTTACAGTTTCCAGCATCTCAAAGGCCCATTCAGCAGCGTTCGACTGACCCGCGGAGGTAACGCCACTCACATCGCACACAAATGTTGCTTTATAAAACTCATCTGGACTGTGTTTTCTGGAGTGTTTGGTGCTTCTTAGTGTGTTTGTTTTCTGGCGTTCAGCAGAATAAAGTTTCTGTGTGGGTCCACGCTGGATGTTAATCCGGTCTGGACCGGTCCAAATAAACCACCTGTACTTCAGCCTGCTCTTGAAATGCTTGTATAACTGGGTTCTTTGTGCAGGGACTCAAGTTTCCCGTTAAACCGTTGGAGAGCGGTGTTTTAAGTTGGCCTGGTCGGACATAAAGACCACACCGCATGAAATGGGTTCGAGCTGCTTCCAGTTCCTGAGCCCTCAGGCTTTATCTCACATGCTGTGACCTGCGGTTTTACCTGCCGCTCCTGAGAGACCATCATTAGTGGCTCAGAGACTCGTAGGGCACTGTGAAATCCCTTGTAGTTTTTCCCAAATTCCATTTTTCCATATAAATTTATCTGTAATCTGTTGTACTGGTTAAATTAAAATTTCATGTGTCATTAATCTAAATCATGTTCAATTTAACAACAATTGATTAAAAGCTTAACAAAAATGTAATTTTTACGGCTCTATAAAAATCTGTTTTATTTTTCTCAAATTCCATTTATTTTTCCCCAAATTCTGTGTTTTCAGTTTTTCTGGATTCCGTTTTAATTGTTTTACTTTTTAATAATCAAAAAGCATGTCTAATGAATTGCTTTTATAAAACTTTACCAGTTCAATAATTAATTATTATTATTATTTTTATTTTTTACAATAATAGGGCCCTATGATATCCATTTTATTTTCCCCCAAATTCTGTGTCCTCTGTTTTTCTGGATTCTGTTTTAATGGTTTAATTACTTTTTAATAATCAAAAAGTATGTCTAATGAATTGCATTTATAAAACTTTAACAGTTCAATAAATATTTATTTATTTATTTATTTATTTATTTTTACAATAATAGGGCCCTATGAAATGTTTTTTTTTTTCTTTCCACGCAGAATATGACTTCAGATTTCATTAGCAGTCTTTCTGAACTTAATAATACACAGACACTAGTCCTTATTGTGATTTGATTAAGTGTACAGCCCTACCTTTGGGCTTATTTATCCAGAATTTGTCAAATTCCGTGACATTCTGTGTTATACAGTAAATTCCATTTTTATGACTGAATTCCGTGATTCTATCCACATTTTCTGCATCATGGAAATCACCCTAGGGGAGGGGCGAGAATGGAATTGACATACAAAAAATCATTCTCTGTATGAGATTAGTTCTGTTCGGTTTAGTTCAGTTCTTTCCACTCTCCAAGCCAGATCCCTGCTGGTGGAAGGTGGGCTTTTTCCGTGTGGGAAGTATGTTTATGTTTTAAAAAGCTGCATGAACACAATGGCTACTGTTCAGTCTCTCCGTCCTGTGGGAATCTGCCTCCTTTGGCTCTTGTCTTTAGTATGATGCTGACAGGAAGTGATGTTGTGCTACAGGAAGCCTCAGACAACACAGGTTACATTTGGAATGAAATACATTCATATTGCATACTGCTTATTGCATACTGCACAGTATACCGTTTTTCAAAAAAGGAGTACGTGAAGTGTTTCAGTAGAGTAGTGTGCTACATTGCTGTCACATGATCTTGATCTTAATGGTGTGTAGTTATGATCTCAAAAATAAATGCATTTATTTTGCATTTATAATTTTGTATAATCTAAGTTTAGGTTCAGTTTTTTTGGAAGAAAGTAGTACTTTTATTCACATTCATTACACATTCAATTGATCAAAAGTGACTATATCTTCTTTTTTGTTCCCCATTTATACATTCATGCATAAATGATAACACAATTTTCATTTGTGGGTAAACTCTGCTTTTAAGCACATGAAGAAACACTTTTCCAGAGTTCCAGTATCTTTACAGGTTCTGAATAACACTTTCTCTCATCTCCTCTAAAAGCGTGCTCTTCTCAAGTTGTCATGTTGTTCCAGCGAGACTTTCAGCCTGTCTGAAACTAAAGCCGGTTCTTGTTTTCTCAGAGCGCTCTTTGCGTGTATCTGCCTGATACGCTCGCGTCTGAAAGCGGTGTTGTCTCGTGGTGACACGTCCCTGATGTTTCTCTAGCTCTGCTTTTGAGTTTCCCAGCAGCTCTTAAGAGGCTTAAACCGACACTGTCAGCAGTGAAGGGCTTTGAGAGGCGAGGATGGCACTCGCATCCTGACGGCGTTCAATAAACGCTGATGTCAGGGGACTGCCTTGAATTTACCCAAAAGCCACCATTCTTACAGTGCAAAACATCATATGCACATTTTTGATGCACTGGCAGGAATTTTAGTGAGTAGTGGTTGGTTTATGTAGGCCGTCTGCTTTAAAGTCAACATAAAAAAGATGCTATTTTTTTAAATACACATTTACTTGTGCCTGTTAATTATTATATTTATGAAAATGCTATATGTAATTTTTTTACTTTTTTTTTTTTTTTTTTTTAAACTTTACCAATATTTTTGGTCTCTTTTTTGGTCTATTCAAAAAGAAAAAGACTATATTTAAATGTGAAATGTGTATATCTGCTAAAAGTTAATTTGATCAGTTTTTAAAGGGGCCCTTGATTATGATTTCACTTTTTTAACTTTAGTTAGTGTGTAATGTTGCCATTTGAGCATAAACAACATCTGCATCCAGTTTCATTCTAAAAGTTGTAACTTCTTCCTGAGTCTCTCCATCAGTGTCGACGCCGGTTTGAACAATGTATGGCTGAACACCGTTACTGACAATCCTCATTTTGGCTGCGTGAGATTCTCCAGCTTTGTTGTTGTTGAGCAACTGAAGTGTGAGCTGTTAAAGCTCCGCCCTCTTCTGGAAAGGGGTCCGGGAGCAGCAGCTCATTTGCATTTAATGTGTTTTTGCTCACACCCAAGTAGGGGCAAATTTGACAAGCTATAATAAATGATCTGTGGGGTATTTTGAGCTAAAACTTCACCGACACATTCTGGGGACACCAGAGACTTATATTACATCTTGTGAAAAGAGGCATTATAGGTGCCCTTTAAGAGTACACTAGCATATATGTAGATGACCTCAAAGCTATCAGATAAGGACTAAAAGCCACAAAACCTATTTTAAATGAACACAATTTCATTTGATCTGCTTGCTCAGCACACTGTTATACTAATAGAATAAAATGCAAATCACAATGCCACAGTGATTCATTATCCTTTTCGTCTGAAATTGTTTAAAAATATTTCCATCCCTCTTCTATGGTGTGAATGACAGGGTTTTATTTCTCCTGTCTCTCAGTGAGTGTCTTGATTGTAAAAGTCTCTTTTCCAAGCCATTGGTGGGGAAACCTTTGCTCCGGCTTCTCGTCCGACCGTCTGTGAAATTACAGCAGGTGTTTTGGGAGATAAGGAGTGTTCCTCTGTCTGGACGACTCTGTCCTTCATTTATGATTCCTCTTTATTCACTCATCTGTTCTTTATTTGCTGTCCTGCGTTTTCATGTATAAAGTGAAGATCTTCTGACTCTTGGTCTTCAAGCTGTTGGGTTTCTTTCAGTATATTGAGTAATATAGTAATAAAGAGTAATAAAGTAACCACTACACCCCTGAGAGATATATATATATAATATATATATATATATATTAGGGGTGTAACAGTACACAAACATGACGGTTCGGTACAATACGTACGTCTTTAACTTCTAAATCTAATTATAAAATTATTACTCCAATTCACTTTTGAAATATACTCATTTACACAGTTACTGTCATAACTTGTTTTCATGACAAATTTATCTAAACATATATTAAATAATTGAAGCAAAGACAAAGTAGAGCAAAGTAAATATAATGAATATATAAGCTAATGTAGTGCATATATTTAGTGAAATGCTCCACTCTAGAGTTCATTTCTCTAGTGAAATAACATGCTGTGGACACTGAATGACTTGCCTGAGGTAAATGTAATGCTACGTGAGATATTATTCTCAAGCTGATTTATTGATGTTTTTCCGTGGTTGAAACACTGGTTGAGAGATTACACGCATATCTAGATCGTCTCTTCTTCTCTTCAGTGCTTTTTCCTTTTGTGGCAGTTTGCAAACAGTGCTGAATTACTCCACGCACCCCCTTCTGGATTGGAGTGTGGATCACTTGTGACTGACTGTATTCGTCGCCTGACTGTATGCACCGAATCGTGACGTCCGTACCGTACGGTTTGGAATGATTACATGTACCGTTACACCCCTAATGTATGTGTGCGTACATATATATATATATATATATATATATATATATATATATATATATATATATATATATATATTGGTTATTTTCTGAATTTATTTATTATATATAATTCATTTTCAACATCAAAGCAATTTGAAAGTCAGGTTGAAATACATGCTGTGGTCTCTTGATGACATATTTGGACTGCTTTGATTTTCCCCAGCAGGATTTGGATCCTGTTTGGATTCTCCTGCTTGGAGCTGTTGGCTTTTGAAGCTCTTATCCAATCAGATCAGTTTCTCTTGAGTATTTGCGTGTGTCTAACAGTGAGTTTGTGGTTGTGTTTGTTTGTTTAACCTGTTGTAGTTATAAACTAGCTGAAGTATTAGCCATGCTCCTTCTAGCTGGTGGTTGCGTCTCCTCACAATGGAGGGAAATGACCTCATAGTTTATCACTGTGTCCTCAGGGCTTCGACTGGGGTGTTGGGACACATACACACACACACAGAAGTGACATCACTCCCCATCCACCCATGTCCTCGGGAAGATTGTGTCCTCAAAATGCACCTCTGACAGAAAGAGACAAACATGTCTGAAATGATTGATGCCATACTTTTGAGATTTTGACATTGCAAAATGTCATTTTACATCAGTCCAAACCTCAAAACTGTGAACCACACATGTGAATGTTTTAGTGTTTATTCTGCTGAAGAGTTCCTTAACAATCTGGCCTCATTTCATTTATTTTCACCATTTCCACTAAGCTAGTTACTATCCTGTATATCTATAGTAACACTTTCTCGCGTCTCTCTCTGAGCTGAAATGACTTCCAGGGTCAGTCTTGTGAACCCTGACCTCCTGCCCACCCACTCTTTGCTCATCTTCTGCCCCGGGGGTGAACGGTGAGGGCATGTAATGGCCTGTAATTGGGTTGCAATAGTGTGAAGTGTGAGTCAGAGAGAAAGAAAGAGAAGTGGATAAAACGCACTGCAAGATGGACTATGGTGAACAACGTCAGACATTGTGTGCAGAAATGTGACGCTGCTTTACTGCTCTGTAATGGCCGGGAGGAAGGTTTGGTATCGAGTCCTGAACTCTGGAGTCGTTTATTATCAGAATGACACACATTTGAGTCACAGGCTGCAAACGTCCATCTGTAAATACAGCACAGATACAGTAATTATAGCCTCTTTAGCAGCTCGCAGGGACTCGTTCCAGTTGGCAAGAGTGTTTCACATCACATATGTACAGAAACATGGCTAGTTGTACGCCTCATTCTGTGTTAGTTTAGAGCTGTATCTTATTTTTTATATTTTTGTCATGTTCATAAAAGTTTTTTAGTGTTTTTAGACAGTGTATAATTTTTAAAAGATTTTTTTTTGTTTCTGCCTTTATAACGACAGGACAGGAAGTTGACAGGAAGTGAAGTTGGACAGAGAGAGGGGCACGGGAGTGGGAAAGGTCCACGAGCTGGAACTCGAACTTGGGACGCCCGAAGCGCAACTGCGCTATATGTCGGCGCGCTGCCCACTAGGCTATTGGCGCTGACGACAGTGTATAATTTTAATATTTTGTTTAAATATTATTGTCCAGAAACACCAGAGTGAAGTATTTGGCTGCTCTTCTTACTCTAGTGTGTCTGATCAGACACAGAAGGAACCGTCTGACCTCCCATAAACACTATTACCTCCACCACTAGTGGGCGATGAAGGCCTGTGGGTAACTGTCACGTGACAGGACTGACGCTATCAGAGATGTGTCGCTCACAAGGACAGTTAGGCTGCTTTCCCTAAACAGATAAGCTTCTTCTGTCTCTCTCAGTCTTTTTCATGCATCTGGAGTCGTCTATCTTGAAGTGAAGGAGCTGATAGGAGGTTGAAAGTGTGTGTCAGGAAGGTTAAGAATGAAAGAAGCTGTGTGTGTGTGCGTGTGTGTCAGTTAAGCGGCTTTGGGTCAGGAATTTTCAGCTCATTGCAGGTTTTGTGATAGAAATTCTGAGCTGTTTTGACGTTACAAAGAGGAGACGCTCATACGACCTTGAGTACGTGAATCAGTCTTGTCTGTCTCACAAGACCAACCAAGGCCAAATCAGACAAATGAATGTCTGTGCTTGTCTGGAGTTTATGAGAGAATCGAGGGAAATACGGCTCATTATAGTCACACAGGCTAATGTTAATGAACAAGACATTATACTGATGATAAAACAGGAGTGAAATGTGGTTGTCCACCTTCTGTTTCTTTTCACCGAGTCTGTTTGATTCTACAAATACAACTGACTAATATTCTGAATCAGTTTCAAGAGCACCGCAAATACAACCTATGAAATCAGATCCATGTGTTTGTTTCCCTCTCCTGCAGGTTGTAGCAGCACACACCTTCAAACATATTGAAAACAAATGTAAAACATCAGTACGCTCCCATTTTCCCCTCTTTCTCTCCGTCTGGGTGTCTTTTGATATTCTGACATCTGTCATCAAGATGAGCCTTTACTCATATTAGATCCACTCACTGAAGACTCATCAAAACCATGTCGTACGAAAGTCATCGGGAGCAGAAACTGTTTCACAGCTGCTACGGGTTTATCAGCTCCACAGGAAACTACTACAATCACGGCTCTGAGCATCCTGCCTGCGCTTTCGTTGTGAAACAGTTTAATCATCCGCTACCCTCGCCAACACAATTTGATCATAATCTTTCAATCCACCGCAAAATGATTGATGTACAAGTATAACATATCAGCATTATCCAGCATTACTCATCCACGATAACAAGATAAAATATCATCTGACAGATATACTGTAATATGTCCAAATAGTTAATAACAGTCAGCCCAGGGGCAGCTAAAGAGATTTTCTAAAATATCATAAAGCAAAATGTGTTTTATCACACTTTAACTGAAGACACTGTATGAACAAATGACATTAAAGATACACTTTATTTATAATTTATTTTTCACTGTAAATGTACTGCAAAAAATGTCTTTTTTATTATATATATTTTAAATAGATATGCAAAAATTATTATGTTTCATTATCCAGCGAATTAAATATTTTACATATTTAAAATAGTTTTATTTCATAATTTTTTGGATAAAAATTTTAAATTTAAAAATTCAAAAATTAAGTTAAAAATAAAAAAATCCAATAAAAAAATTATAATTTCATTTCAATTTATTTTTTTTTTTAGTGGATTTTTTAGGAATTCCAGTAAAAAATTTATGAATTTTATATATATATAATTACTAAATTATTATTTTTTTTATTGACGTCAGTGACATTTAACCTGGTGCATGTAAAGATGCTGTTTTTGAACTAAACCCAAGTGCAAAATGTGTCTGTGAGGTTTTTTTTTTTTTTAGTATTTTTTTTCCTTTTTGAAGTTTGACTATTTAAATCACCACCTGCTTTTAGTGGATTTCATTTTGGGTTTCAAGAAAGAAATACAATATGCGGAAAATCATGACAGAATTTTTGAGTGGACTGTCCCTTTAATGAACGAGCTTCAGAAAGTTCATGAAGCCCCCTGCGTTTGTGTGTGTGAAAGCGGAGAAAATTCACCACAGCGTCTCATCTGTAGCTGCAGTGTTTTGCTTTACTCTGTTTTTTTTTTCGTTGTCTCAGAGGGGATGGAGGGGGGTGGAGATGTGCTGATCTCACCGTTACCGTCGGTTACCAGATCTACGTTCCTCTCTCTCTCTTTCCCTCCCCCTCCAGCTCTCTCCTCTCATCTTTTCTCTTGAGCTCAGAGTGAGAGACAAAGACCCCCCCGCCCCCTCGGAGGCCGTCCGTACTGCACACGCTCAGACCGGCAACGCTCCTCTGCATGCACCATTGAGTTTTTCTTGCAGTGCTACTATGACTGTGTGCCGGACCGCTGCATTTTTTACCTAGCGCGTACGTGTGTGTGTGTGTGGAGGTGTATTTTACGGATACTACAAAACGCTGGTGGTGGATTAGGATTCCTCGTCTTTAATGGAAGGATTGTACCACGGTAAGAGCTTTTCCTGCTGCTCAGAGCAGCCACATCTGAACGTGTGTGTGTGTGTGTGTGTATGTGTGTGTGTGTGTGCAGGAGTGACGGAGAGAGAGGCTTCCGTTTCCACACACTGTAATGAGTTCTGCTCGTGCCTCAATGGGAAAATTGAATTTACAAAGATTTGTGTTTGAATATTTGCAGCCGAAGGAAAATATTGCATATTTACACTGCAGTGTTTTACTTTTACTAAAATATACACAGAGTTGATCATTTGAGCTCATCATGATAGTGAGATCTTCATGAAGCTCTTGATAGAAATATGATGTGAAGTGCATATATGATATTTATGGTTATTAAACAGAAATGCCATCTTGTATGAATAACCAATATACTTCATTTGCAATAAAATGTTATACTCAAAATGGCCTAATTAAACTGAACATGTAAAATTCATATTTCAGCCAATACTAATATGGTCACATGATGTATATTGTGGATCTCTAATTGTTTTTGCTTATTTTGGGATACGCCGATATAGAAATGTTTCCTGGTGCAGATTATTGACCAATACCAATAACTAGTTTTTATTTTTTATTTTTTTTATGGCTGATAACTGATGTGATTGCCAATATTATAAATCTATACACTCTTGCATATTTGTATGTATTTATTTACTTAATTATTTACTTAGTGTTTAATTATTCTCACCTAAATCTATTTTAAAATGATAAACACTTAAAGTTGACATTGAAACGATATAATTTAAAGATGGATAACACTTTTGTAATCTGGCATAGAAAAAGAGTTTACTGTTTGAATTTGAAAAAATATTATTTGCTTCTGATATCGGCCTTATTAAACTGATTTTGTGTAGGATGATACCGATGCGATCACTGATATATTATGCATCACTAATGATTATTGTTTGTGTCTGACTTTGATCATAAGCGTAAATTTAACCGTATGTGATGCAGAACCGCTAAGAGTTTTTTTTTGTCTGTTTGTCATAGAATAATATTAGATTACATAAACAGCTCGATTATCAATGCTAGTTGACATTTAACACTAGTATAGGTGTTTGCACCCTTCTGAAGTATTAATTCTTCTGTAAAATGATCTGTTGCGGTGTGATTTTACATCAGGAAGACTGCATGAACGTACATGTTTGGTAACTGTAACAGCAAAATATAGGTCAGATATGCATATGTATGATAATTAATGATAAGTATCTTTTGTAACTGTCTGGAGTTGTTTTTGTTGTTGGCATAGTGATATTAAGGTCAAATGCAGATTGATATTTGTGTGGTTATTGCTTCTATTCATGTGTGTTTGTACATGCGCTGAACTCCATGACCTGATATTTGGATTACTTTTGACTGAGTGCTTTCCTGTGCTTGGAAGTGTGCCGTGTGTGTTTGTGTGTGTTTGTGTGTGTTGTGTGTGTGTGTGTGTGTGTGTGTGTGTGAGGTCATGAATGCTGGCCTGAGTGTGTTTAGCAGGTGTTAGAGCCTGTAGGGTGTGTGTGTGTGTGTGTGTGTGTGTGTGTGTGTGTGTGTGCTTGTTTTGCCCTGGGCCCTTAAATGAGGCGTGTTCCTCTCACCCTTCACAGTGACCACACAATCACAGTGAGTTACAGGGAGGAAAGAGCTGTGTGTGTGTGTGTGTGTGTGTGTGTGTGTGTGTGTGTGTGTGTGTGTGTCCATCATTTGCAGACTCAGTTGAGTTCAGTTCACTCGTGTGCAACAGTGAGACTCCACTATTATCTGTCCTTTTGTGTTCGTCTGCAACTATGAAAGTAATAAATCTGAATTTACTATCATTTTGCATCATTTAAGCTCTTTTCCAAAACCTAGTGAGCTGCCTAACTAGACAGCATTATGAGCCATCATAGATTCACTCTCATTCCAAAAGGTTTCATAACCTCATTTAGCTCATTTTTATTAAGCAATGCCTGAATGCATTGAACAGTGACAAATTCCAGAGAAATTATTTCAAGATGAGAGAAATGCTGATTCATAAAAAAGAGATTTCATTTAAAACATTGAAAAGTATGAATTTCAAATTAAATTAAAAAAAGAAAAACAAAAAACTGTTTTCCAAATATTTCCCTGTGCTAGTTTGTATTTTTTAATATATTATTATTTTTTGATTATGTGCGCCTCATATTTTTAGCACTATTCATGCAGTGTGATCCATTTTAGGATGAATGAGATGATGCAATCCTTTTGACAGACTTGATTCTGGGAAATTGGTTGCCTTGAGTAAAAGAAAATTATTATTTTAAATTATTTTTAATCCATTTTTTTTTTTTATGTATTACTATTTCATTATTTATTATTTTGTTTACATTTATTTGTTGTTATTATTAATTAATTTTATTTATTTTACATTTTTGTACATTTTAATTTCATTAGTTTTATTTTATTTTATTTTATTAATTTTTGTACATTTTCTGAAGAAATTGCCTGTGCAATTTCACCACAATTGGTTTAGGGTATATATTTTATTTATTTTATACTTTTTTATTGTATTTTTTTTTTATATAACTTTATTATTTGTCATTATTTTTATTTACTTTTACATTTATATATATATTTTTTTTTTTTTTTTTTTTTTTACATTTTATGAAGAAATTTTATGTGGCTTGCCTGTGCAAAACTCACCACCACAATTTGTGGTTATATAGATCACATCAAATGTTGATTATTATAAGAACATCATTAACAATAGTGTTCTTAATATTAATGAATAATATTAATTATACCCTCCCAGTATTGTTAAAAAAAATCCAACGTTAAACTCCTGAGAGAAAAAAAACAAAAAAAAAACAGGCAATTTTCAAAGGTTTCTGCTCTCTCTCACTCTCTCTCTTTGACCTTGTATGATTCCTGCTGCATCAGCTCCTGGCTGCTCTCTGTCACGCTGAGGAGTATGGGAAAGCAACCCCCACTGGTGCCACAGTGCATTATGGGTAGTAAGAGCAGAGCTGGTTTGATGTCTGACCCTCAGAGCCCTTCACAGATATCATCTTAGATATGGTGCATCTAATTCTGAAAGACTTCGAGCCGATCTGTAATACAGGAAAGAGTAAATCAGGTGACTGAGTGAAATGAACCTAAAGCTTTCAGACAGTCAGGGCGTCTTCGGGATTATTATGGATTCAGAGTCCATCCACAACATTCACTGACCGATAAGCTTGTTGCAACAACATTAAATGAGCAGATTTTTGATAGTTATCAGTGCATTGTTGTGCATGTAAATTGATATGTCACCCAACATTTTGTCCTTGGTCAGCATACGTGCTCTGACCGCTTCAACACAGCACAGAGAGACGCACAGGTTTATATTCACGTTGCCGTGGATGACATCCTTCCATCTTCACTCCGTCATTCTATCGCTCAGTAATTACGGCTGTGAGACAAAGCCGTCGTCTGTCCTCTGTAGCAGAACCTCTCGCTGCGGTCGGGTTTGAAGGTAAATAAATCACAGCTGGGGCGGTTTCGCTACGTTAGGATACAGATGGTTGGGTATTATTTATAGATCCTCAAGGGTAAGTGCAGTTTAATAAGGTTCTACTGAGATTTGAATGCAGGATCTCATGTTTATTAGCCAGGTGCTTTTTCTAGTTTTTAAGTTTTGTGCTTATAATAAGTGAAATGTACTTTTGATAAATCTCTTTAAAATGGTTTTGACCTAGAAAAGGTGTTTTGTTCTGTGGAAATCAGCAATTTGTACACTGCCGTTCAAAAGTTTGCAGTCGGCAAGATTTTTTAAAGGGGTCCTTGATTACGATTTGACTTTTTTAAACTTTAGTTAGTGTGTAATGTTGCTGTTTGAGCATAAACAACATCTGCAAAGTTACAACGCTCAAAGTTCAAATTTTGCTTTTACAGAAATTACTTTTTAAGGACTACAACAAATGGCTGGTAGGGACAACAAATACTTCTTCCCAGGTTGGTGACATCACTAACCTTAATATTTACATAAACCCCGCCCCTGAGAACATGCAACAAAGGGGGTGAGGCCATGTTGGGCTGCTTTAGAGAAGAGGAAGAGTTGTTGTTGTAGACGGTTGTTGTCATGCCGTCATTTTACGCCGGACTGCTTCACAAACGAGGGTCAATTCAATACTGGATTTGCCCAAAAGATTAACATGACGACACATGCTAGTCGATGAGTTGAATCAACTCCACAGCAACTACATAAATTTATCCACTAACCATTCAGAAACGTCCAGTTTCATTCTAAAAGTTGTAACTTCTTCCTGAGTCTCTCCATCAGTGTCGACTCCGGTTTGAACAATGTAAGGCTGAACACCGTTACTGACAATCCTCATTTTGGCTGCGTGAGATTCTCCAGCTTTGTTGTTGTTGATCAACAGAAGCGTGAGCTGTTAAAGCTCCGCCCTCTTCTGGAAAGGGGGCCGGGAGCAGCAGCTCATTTGCATTTAAAGGGACACACACAAAAACGGCGTGTTTTTGCTCACACCCAAATAGGGGCAAATTTGACAAGCTATAATAAATGATCTGTGGGGTATTTTGAGCTAAAACTTCACAGACACATTCTGGGGACACCAGAGACTTATATTACATCTTGTGAAAGGGGCATTATAGGTCCCCTTTATTGTTTTTGAAAGTCTCTTATGCTCATCAAAAATAGTAAAAACAGTGAAATATTACAATTTAAAATAACTGTTTTCTATGTAAAATGTAATTTATTCCTGTGATCAAAGCTGAATTTTCAGCATCATTACTCCAGTCTTCAGTGTCACATGATCCTTCAGAAATCATTCTAATATGATGATTTGCTGCTCAAGAAACATTTCTGATACTTTAATGAATGGAAAGTTCAAAAGAACAGCATTTATTTGAAATCAAAATCTTTTGTTTCATTATAAATGTCTTTAATGCTACTTTTGATCAATTTAATGCATCCTTGCTGAATAAAAGTATTCATTTCTGAATACTGACCCCAACCTTTTGAATGATAGTTTATATTCAAATCAGATGCTAATCAGAGCAGACTCCTTTTGGTGCCGTTTTTGGCCAGGACTTTTGCGGTCACTGGAGCATTTTGCCAGTGAACAAGCATAGTTTAATGAAGTTCTGATCCAAATCTGACTGTGATAATGCTGCGGTTGGATCAGTTTGTGCATTGTCAGCGCAACTGAGCTGAAACACAGAGCCATTTGTGTTCACTCCATTCTCACATAACCAGCCGAGCTCAAAGGCTAACAGCTTGATAAGCAGGTGTTTGGGTTTGCGTAGTCTTGCACGTCTGCATTAAGTTGACCTTTGCATTGCGTCCTGGTTTGTAATGTGTGACATATGGAGCCGGCAGCATCAAGACTGGTGCATATGAAAGTGTGAACAGTCTATTAAAAATTGCCGGCTGTCTCACCAACATATATGAAGTGTGACAGAAGTGTGTTAAAATCACGCTGATCCTTTAATCTCTGGACACACGGTCAATAGAGCGGCTACGCGATGTCATTCACATGTAGATTTGATTATCCACTAACAATATTGATTATTTGGAGTGTGTGTATAATTGCTGTCCGCTGAGAGCTGTAGCGAAAGGACGCGAGGGAATCCATGAGGTTTGGCGTTTCCGTAGATGAGTCTGTCATCCATTAGGGTCCGATGTCAGAGCTCATAAAGGATCGCGGCAGCCTGTTCTTGGTTGTTATAGTTCATCCACATCAAAGAAACCCCATAACGGTGGAGTTATTACTGCCAGGGTTTATGGGAGATGTTCAAGGAGCCCATCTGTGAATCTGGTGCCGTGACCCGGATCTCATTCTGGGCCAACGTACAGCTGATGCCCGTCTCTCTCTCTCTCATTTCCCTCCATCTGTTCACCTCATTCACACTCTTCATCAGCAGCATTGTGACGACAACTTTACACTGACAGTGTGTGACATCTCAGAGTACAAATGAGTGTAAGTGAGGGTAGACAGCAGTGTACGGGATTCTCTGACTCGTATAGTGGAAAAAAGGATCTGATAGTGTCTAATTAAGCTGTCATAATGAGGAAGTCTGATTGGGCTCATTAATGGGATTAAAATATATATATATATATATATATATATATATATACACGTACATATATAAGGCTGTTTATTTGTGAAATGCATAAGTAAAATGATTTAAATTACATTATATATAATAATGATATTGTATATATATATATATATATATATGATATGTGTGTGTGTGTGTATATATGTGTATATATATATATATATATATATATATATTCGTATATATATATATATATATATATATATATATATATATATATATATATAGAATATATCATAATTGTGCTATATTTCGCTCATCTCCAGTCATACAAGATGTTTATTTGTAAATGAACATGTACTAATCGGTGTTGAATTGAGTTTAAACAGATGTAAATGTGCATCTAAGTCTGTGTAGCTGTATTTTTGTTTGCTCTGTGTTTGAAGTTGCGGTTTCTTTCCGCTCTGTGATCTCTCTCTCTCTCTTTCTCTGTGTGTGTGTTTGTGTGTGTGTTTGTATGTGTGTTTGTATGTGTGTTTGTATGTGTGTTTGTATGTGTGTTTGTATGTGTGTTTGTATGTGTGTTTGTGTGTGTGTGTGTGTGTGTGTGTGTGTGTGTGTCGGGTCTGTCCAGTCACACGAGTCAGTTCACATGTGTTAGTTTTGTATGTGTGTGTGGTTGTGTTTGTGTGCGTCTCTGACAGATGTAAACGGTTATCAACTAATGTGGACAAACAAACAGCCTTGTCTTGTGTAACGCTCTGGAAAAAAATGACCCAGTTTTGATGAACCCGCTACGCATCTTTGATTCTGAGTCATTTACAGTACTTTTTTTTTTTTAATTTTTTTTATTTGTGCATTTCCTGCTCACTCATTCTATCATTATTTGTTTTGTAATTCTTTTAGGGGAAATAAATGCTGAAAAATAACACTGTGCCGATTCAGTGATATTGGTGTATTGCTAATAAATAAATAGATTTTTAAATAGATTTTCTATAAATAGATTTATATCTTGTAGTATGTATTGTATTGCATTCTTTGCCATGCAAAGGTTGAAATGCGACATTTTGGTGACGATGTGAATCAGTGCAGCACTAAAGCAGAACCTTTAACGCAAGATCAGAATTACAAAAAACATGTTGAGTTGATTACTCAGTGTTTATGAGAAACTAGTCATCTGGATGCAATATCTTTAAATCGCCTTACACACACACACACACACACACACACACACACACACACACACACACACACACACACACACACACAGGAGGTGGTGAATCATCTCTCTGCTTATTGATCTGTTCATGCGGCTGACAGTTGATAAAGCTTTTCCTTGTAACTGAAGTCCAGTAAATGGGTCATTTCCTTCCTGCTCATGTGTCTCGCTTCAATCTCAGCAGCGCTGAGTCCAGTTTCAGATGTCCTGTCTGTCCTCATGTCCTCGCCATTCATCAAACGCATCCTCTTTTAGACATGTTTGTCTTGTATGCAATCAGTTTTTATTGGCCCCCAGAAACTGATCTCTTTAATATCTCAGTTGTTTTCTCCTAGACAGCAGTGTGATCAAGTCCCAAATAAAGAGAGAGTTAGATCAAATCTTCTGCTTCTCAAATGTTTCTCCTGAGAAAAAATAACAGTTATCTTGCATGTGACGACTCTAGAGTTTCAGAAGAGATCTTAATGGGGTCATTGATTATCATTTCACTTTTTTAACTTCAATTAGTGTGTAATGTTGCTGTTTGAACATAAACAACATCTGCAAAGTTACGACGCTCAAAGTTCAATGCAAAGGGAGATATTTTCTTTTACAGAAATCGCTTTTTAAGGACTACAACAAATGGCTGGTAGTGACTACAACAAGCTTCTTCCTGGGTTAGTGACATCACAAACCCTAAAATTTACATAAACCCCGCCCCCGAGAACACACAACAAAGGGGACGAGGCCATGTTGGGCTGCTTTAGAGAAGAGGAAGAGTTGTTGTAGCAGAGTGTTGTTGCCATGTCGTCATTTTCCGCCGGACTGCTTCACAAACGAGGGTCAATTCAACTAAAAAAGATTAACATGACGGCACATGCTAGTCGATGAGTTGAATCAACTCCACAGCAACTACATAAATTTATCCACTAACCATTCAGAAACGTCCCGTTTCATTCTAAAAGTTGTAACTTCTTCCTGAGTCTCTCCATTAATGTCCGATAATAAATAAATGATCTGTGGGGTATTTTGAGCTGAAACTTCACAGACACATTCTGGGGACACCAGAGACTTATATTACATCTTGTAAAAGGGGCATTATAGGTCCCCTTTAATGATTTGTCAAGACACTAAAGTCTACAAAGTCAAAGATCTCAATATAAACTGATAAAATGATCTGAGCAGCTCCACATCTCTATACTCTTACTGTATGATGACTATTGACTCATTTGAGTCTTATTTTTATCTCTCCTGAGGATCTTTAATAGAAACATCTAAGACAAAGTTGATACATAAATCAACAATTGAATATCAGCTGAGCACATTTAGATTTTGTTTTCTCAACATATTCTAAGTGAGTTATGAATATGTGCTGGTTTCTCATGTGTCTCATTTTGCTGGGGGTCTTGGCTGCAGTTTTGTCCCAGATAAGCAGCGCTCTGCACCGCAGACAGGTGGCGCTGTGGATCCTCTGTCCGTCCCCAGAGATTACAGCTGACCTATAAAACCACATGCTCTTCTCAATGTGCTGAGATGACAAAATAAAGTGACCTGACCTGATCTTCCTTCTCTCTCTCTCTCTTTCCACAGACATTTCCAGAATTTCATTTTACACAGGTGAGTGAATTATCATAAACTATCTCTACATGTTATATTTCAAGCCAAGTAACACAGGCTGAATCCTCTGAGATATGTGAAGTCTACATCATGTGTCTTCAGAGGAGGAGACGAGGGCGTTTTGTCTGTTCTGTTGAGCTCATTGTGGTTCAGTGAGTCAGAAGACTTAAAAAAAAAATAATGAAATTAATGGCTATGAATATCTCTTACTGGCATTTTTTTTAATTAAATTTGTGTTGTTCACTGCAAATAATACTTTTCTGGTAACACTTTACAGTAAGGTTTCATTTGTTATCTTTAGGTAACATGAACTACAATGAACAATACAGCATTTATTAATCTTAATGTTAAATTCAACATATAATACATTTTTAAATCAAAAGATGTGTGTTAACTAGTTAATGCACTGTAAACAAACATAAACAACCACATTTTTATTAGCTAACAGTAACCTACATTAATAAATGCTGCAAAATGTATTGCTCATTGTTAATTCATTGTTAAATAATGTTAACAAGTTACTCATTTTCTTTATCAGTACTTTTTTTTGGCAATTTATACAAAATATAAATATCTTTCTCTTGACAAGCAATATTTAATGTAATTTAATTTAACATTTTTTTTAATTAAATTATTTATTTTTATTTTATTTTTTTTATAAAATTTTAATTCAACTTTTTTGTTAAACATGTTTATTTTTTTACTCCACTGGGAATTAAACATGATTTTTTTAATTTGTTTTCTATAATATATATTTATTTTATTTATTGTATTTATTTATTTATGTGCTTTTTTTAAATGCGCGTGCTTGCGTGTGTGTGAATGTGTCCATTGGCATGTATTTGTCTGTGTGTTTCATATTTGGTGGGGTGTTGAGGTTTGGATTCATTAGTTTGGGGTCTCGCTGAGGTTCGTTTGACGTGGTAACGAGAGGAAATGAACCGATGAGTCATTAACGCTTCCTCTGTCAGTGTCTCAGCAGCCGGCCGACATTAATATTCATCACTGCGTTCTTCACTGTCCTGCGGGCGCCGTGCGGGACAGACCCGGCCGTCTGGGGCTCTCGGTCTCCGCTGCCATAGAAACGGCAGATTCACATTCACGTCACTGACGGAGGCCAGTTCATGCTGCGTCCTCAAATGAACAGTCTCTGTTGTTTTTGTCAGTGTTTCACTGCGGGAATCTACTGGATATGGAATATAATTAACGCATGAAGCAGAAAGTGTTTAATATGAGGGGCGTAATTTGTTAAGAGGTCTGGCCTGAGATATTATGTGAGGAATGTTCAGGCTCATATGAAATCTGTTCTCTTGGAAAGTCAAAGCATGTTTTGGCTAATTTTAATCAGACTTTACTACGCTTTACATGTCAAAATCTATTCTGCAGATTTTCTGATGTCAGAGATGAGCATTTATTCATTTAGCAGACGTTATGAATACTACAGCACAAGCAATTAATCCTAAGCGATCAATAGTGTTAGACGTGCTGTAATACAGACAGAGTTTGAGAGTTGGCCAGAAAGGATCAATCCAGTACAGAACTGCAAGATCAAATGGTATAGAATTAACGATTGATTTTTGTTGAAGCGAAAGTCTCTGTTAGCAGGGTGAAGTTTGATCATCATGGCAGAAATGCAGAAGAAGCTTTGTGCTGCTGCAGTATTGATGGCGTACAGTACCTGATTTACCAGCAGGTGTCACATTAAAGATGCAATTGTTACAGGCCGTTCCTCATTTATGAACATGCTGTGTTTAATTACTCCACAGATGTGCTTTAATGCATCTGTAGTCTACACAGTGTCTGTGTTGGGAATGCAGTACTAGTGTACTGTTCACTGCATACTGCACACTACTATTTTATTTTATTTCATTTTATTATTTACTTATTTTTATTTTACACACACACACACACATATATACATATATATATATAAAAATTACATATTGATATAAATATATAATTTTTATTTTTAGATTTTATATATATATATATATATATATATATATATATATATATATATATATAAATCTAAAAATAAAAATATATATAATAATATAGTCATTTTAGTTTTTAGAATTTTTTTTTATTTATATAAATAATATATATATATATATATATAATATACAATATATTACGACTTATATATTACGACTTTATTAATTTTTTATTAATTTTTAATATTTAAATTGTATTGTTTGTTTTTTATTTTTCAATTTTAATTGTATTATATTTTATGTAATTAATAAATTTATGCATTTTATTTTCTCTCTCTATATATTATTTTATTTAAATTAAATGTTAATATGAAATTAAATAAATATTAATGTAAATAAATAAATATATTATTTTATTTTATATAAATTATATATTAATATAAATATCTTATCATTTAATTATATATATATATATTTATATATATATATAAATTAATATGTAAATTATATATATAATATACAATTTATTAAGACTTTATTTTTTATATAACATTTTTATTTATATATATTTTTATATAAATTATATATTAGTATTAAATATTTAAATTGTAATTTTTATTTATTTTTAATTTATTTTTAATTTTTTAATTTAATTGTATTATATTTTATGTAATATATTTATAATTTTATTATTTTTAGATTCTATATATTGTTTTATATAAATTATATATTAATATAAATATATTGTCATTATTTATTTATATATATATATATATATATATATATATATATATATATATATAATTTTATGTACATTATATATATATATAATATACAATATATTAAGACTATTTTATAGCATTTTTAATTTTTATATTTTTTATAAATTATATATTAGTATAAAATATTTAAATTGTATTATTTGTTTATTTTGTATTTATTTGTATTACATTTTATGTATATAATATATTTATGTATGTATTAATATAAAATATATTATAATATACATATAACACACAATGTACTATATATATATACAAAATTTATTTTGTTCTTCTTATGTTTTATATATTTATTTATTGAATATAATTTATTAAAAGAATATATATAGTTAGTATATAGTAGTATATATTAGTTTTTATTTTTATCATAACAGATGGGAATACCATGGTACTTTTTTTTTTAAGTGGTGCATCTATACTCTGATGTTTTGTACAGTCTCTTGATAATATATTGTCTACTGAAGCTTGACCTCTTTGGGATTTTCAGTCACAAAGGAAACACTCAGTGTCCTTTTGTCCCGACCCCTCCTCAGTCCCATACCGTGCATCACACACATATTTCTGCGCTGTGGTCATGTGCGAGTGAAGCGTGTGTCCGAGCGTGGAGCGTGTCTCAGTGCGGCGCTGCGTCCCGCTGGGGGAGTCAGAGCCGGTTTGTAAAGGCTTTTGTCAGGAGCAGCGGGCCGGATGTGAAGGGTTTGTATAGGAAGAGCACCGCACCCCCTCCCTTCCCAGGAGCCCCTTTGTCTAACTCTCTCTTTATTTGGGTTTTTTAAGTAGGGGGTGTAGATCCACAGCACATGTTAGTGCCTGCATGAACGACCGTCACTGGATCAGATTGTGTGTTGTCACGGTTAGTGCTGGGTCATTGAACCACCCGTGCGTCTTTTTTGAAGTGACATCCAGTTATCAACTTTGAATGACAACACTTCTTTTGCCTTTTTAATCTAGTTTTGTTTAAAAATGTCTGAAAATGTTCAGATGTTTTTAAGAAAACTGGATTAAAAATGGCAGTCCGATTAAACAATGATTGAAATAAGATTGTGGCCGGGATATATGATTGGTTCATTCACACAATGGAAATAGGCAAAGTCCTAGCAATGCATTGTGGGATACAGTACGAAGTGTGCTTTGTATATACTGCACATTTTAACTTTACAGAGCTTTATAGTTATATGTATACTATTCATAGTGTACAAACTACAGATGATTAATTGATTAATATAAAATATATTATATTGTATCTGTTTTTTTATTTCATTTTTTATATCGTATGAATTATATTTTATATAAATTTTAATGTATTATATTTTATGTAATTAATATTTATATATTTTTATTTTGCATATATATATATACATTTATTTATTTTAGGTTTTATATATTAATATAAATATATTTTAATTTAATTTTTTATATTTTATTTTTTTATTTTATGGAAATTTTATATACAATAGTATATAGTATACAATATATTATTATAACATTTATATATATGTATATAATAAATCATATATTAGTATAAAATATTTTGTTATATTTTTATAAATTATATATTAGTATAAAATATTTAAATTGCATTGTTTATTTGTTTATTTTTTTAATTTAATTGTATTATATTTTATGTAATTAATATATTTATGTATGTATTAATATTTATGTATTATTATATTATATTAAATAATATTATATTACTGTATATATGAATTATATTTTATATACATTTTAATATAATCAGAAATATATTATAATTTTACTTATTCATGTTTATTTTTTATATTAAATTTTATAGATTATTATTAGTATTTAAGTATTATTTACTATTCATTTACTGCATACTATTCATAGTGTACATACTATAGAAATAGTGCAACAGTATGGTAGTAACCAAGGAAAAGGGAACTTATTTTCAAATGTAAACCGTGTCAGATGTCCCGTTTCTAGACACTCCAGTGTGTTTGTTTTAATAGCAGTTGTTCTAAGTGGATTTTGGACTGTGAATGCAATCATCCTGGTATTTCCTCTCATTGCGGACCATTCCTGTCAGATCCTCAGAGATCTTCTGTTCATGCCCAAGACAATCTCTGACTTTCAGGGATTTGGGTTGAAAAATCTGTTCGGGTCCATCTGTGACGGTCCTGAATGAACGAGAGCTTGAGAGATCTCCTGCCGATAAAGCCAGTGATTGGCTTAACACGCGCACACACACACACAAACACACACACCCTATCTATCTATCGATCTATCGATCGATCGATTGAAAACAAAACATGTTGACAGCACTAGTTGACTGTTAGTGTGGGTATAGTGGCTCTGTGCTGCTGGTAATTGATTGATTTTGCCGACTGCCTAAGGCTGAGGTAACAGAAGTGTTTAACTGCCTCTGTTCCTTCATTGTGCCTCTGAGGAGCAGCAGTAGCTGCAGGGCATCGCTTCTCTACAGAGACCACGACACATCAGCTCTGCTCCAAAACCTAGTGAGCTGCCTACACATAGACGACATCTTTAGACATGTAGAAGTGCGTTCATGAAGGCTGCTCCAAAAGGCAAGATATTTGATTTGGACCAAATAGTAAGACAGCATCCAGCTTATAAAATCAATCCCAGAAATGTTGCTTATAATTGTATTTTATTCAATAGCAAATAGTATTGATGGTAGTAATATCAATATGATGTAATATGGTAATATGGTAATATTATTAATATTAATATTATTAATAGCATTAATATCAATACTAATTTAAATAAGCGTTCATATTTTAATATAAATATTAGTTTTGCTGCACCCTAATGCTATCATTTTAAATGTATCTTTTCTATTTTTTTTTTTCTTTTTGTATTAATCTATTAATCAGAATGATGGTAAATGGTCCTGGAGTTTTGAAAAGGTGCTATATAAATAATAATAATAATAATAATGTATATTTGTATATTAATTTTAAAATTAATTTAGCATTTTATTATTATTATTCCCAAAGGTATTTTATTATAATAATACATGAATAAATAATACTTATAATAATATTATTATTATTATTATTATAAATGCAAATTCATTGTATTATTATTATAAGTATTATTTATTTATTCTTATAATAAAACAACTCTCTGTGTAAGGAGACTAATAAAAATATAGTGCGGTAGAAAACAAGAACTGTGTGAACGGCCCCTTAGAAGGCAGCTGCCTATGTAGGCAGTAAACAGCATGGCAGCTCACTAGGTTTTGGCACAGAGCTATAGTGTAAAGAAAACAATGAGTGTGCATGCTGGGAAACAAAAATGGGCGTATTGGGGACAGAGGCAGTAAAAAGGCACTAGCAGAGGTGACGCAGATCAGCAATGATTTGCAGTTGTGGTTGACTTGGTAAACAGCCACTGTTGAAGGAAATGAGTCTGGGATTTGCATATTAATTAGGTTGCAGTGGCTCCTCCCACTCTAGCCTCTGCACTGGCCTTTCCGGACTCAATCGGCTCAGTCGCCTCGGTGAGGCAGAGCGACACAGGCACCATCTGTCTCCTCCCAGATAACTTCAGCCTTTTCCTGTGAACCGCAAGCATCAGGACGGGATTTGTATTCCCATCGAGAGCGTCTTCTGGCCTCTGTGTGGAGTGGATAGATCCGAACGGATCTGTGTGTCAGGACGTGGATTATCCAGTGCATGCAGTCGTGTCGTGTGTCTTGGAGGAGGCCGGTGTCTGGGTGTGTGGCAGGACGTTGCGCAGGTTCCCATGAGGGTGTTTGAGAGCGGCGGGTGCTGGCTGACCCTCACCACGGGCTCAGACAGACAGTCAGCCGCTTACATGGAGAAAAGACGCTGCAGTCCATTCCCCTTATGCTGGGCCGCAGGTACTTGTCCGTCTGTTTACTGATGTCTAAAGCTTGATAGTGTTTGTGCATCAGCGTTGGTGTTTGTTTGGTTGATTGTACGGATAAGATTGTAGTGCCATGTAATCAGTCATGTTTTGGTAGTTGAAAGCTTTTAGACACAACCATTATTTTATTTTATTTTATTTTATTTTTTATTATTTATTTTATTTTATTTTATTTTATTTTATTTTATTATTTTGTTTTATCATTTTATTTTATTTTATATCTTATTTTATTGTATTTTATTGTTTTATTTATTTATTTATTTATTTTTTGTTGTATCTTATTTTATTTTATATTATATTTATATGTATCTTATTTTATTTTATATCTTATTATTTTATTTTTTTATTTTATTTTTTTCTTTGTTTTATCTTATTTTATTTTTTCTTCATTTTATTTCATTTTATATCTTATTGTTTTATTTTATTTTATTTTACTTCACATACCATACATGACACTGTGATGTAAATACACACTAAAAACGCATTCTTAAAAACATAAAACATTAATTTTACATTAATATGTTTAGCAAATGCTTTCCTCGTTTTACAAAAAAGGAATCATACAACATTAATAATTCATCATAAAACAATTCATTGTGATTTTTTTTTTCATGATTTTTTTTTCCGTCAAGGATATTTTATTTTCCCTTGCTCTCTCTCTCTCTCTCTCTCTCTCTCTCTCTCTCTCTCTCTGTGTGTTGGTGTGCGTGCGTGTGTGTGCACCTGCTCTTGATGCTGTCCATCAGTCAAACTCATTCAGTCTTAATCTTATTGACTCTTGTGTGACTGACAAGATAAACCGTCTCAATGACTGTGTGTGTGTGTGTGTGTTTGTCTTTAGTGTTTTAGTGTGTGTGTTCATCCAAGGAATCATAAAGAGAGAAAATTTGATTTGAAAATGAAAAATATGCCAGTTAATTTTAATTGGTTGATTGAATTTACCTTCTTCAGTTCCTGGTTAAATTAATTGTAAGCCAACATTTCATCACTCAGTGTTGATTCTTCTGCTGCGCCTCATTGCAGTGAACAGATCAAATGATCCTCTAGCAAATATGCTCATTATGTTCAAACTATTCATTCATTTTGAGTTCTTTCATGCTTTAGTTCACTGTTTCAGAGATAACTTAAAAGAGAAAGCTTAGTATCATTGCATCAGAGGCCATGGGGAAATATACAGGGGAAATATTGCTGAGTGCCTCAAACACACACAAAAACGTCCTTGTCAACTCCAGTGACGAGTTCTTCCTCAGAAGTGTCGTTGTAGGAGTTGTAAACAATGTTTCCCAGCAGACTGATGTAAGCCTGTAACACTGAAATCAGATCAGCATGCTGTTTTGAGAAAGATCTTGCAGTTTTTGTGTGCAGTACGCATCAGACTGTCAGTCAGCCATGCTTTAGTAAGATTAAACCAGCAGTTTCTAGGAAATATGGATTATATCCATAGATGGACTAGCATGAAACCCAGAATGCACAAAAACACATATTGTAGCTCAAACATACAGATAATCTGTGACCCTTGAAGAGCAGGTCACATGCTTCAGACACAGTAATGGCAGATCTAATGCTGGAGTCACTGAGGGTCAGCAGATATAGTGTGGTTTAATGTGTTCAGCTCATGTCGTGTTTCTCTGGATGGATGTTGTGTTTTCAGACTGATTTGTGTTCCTGCTGTATCTTCAGTCCTGTAACATGAGATGTTTTGAGCTGGTGTTGTTCTGATCCCTTCCACTCAATTTAAATACATTTGCATGTGCGATGCATGTTAATATGCGGGTGATGCATTCAGCGTGCTGAGAGCAGCTGTGTTCAGAGGTCACACGAGGTCATATGGACACTCCCCTCTTCTCATCTTGTCTCATCTCTTCTTGTCTTGTTTCATCTCTTCTTGTCTCGTCTCTTCTTGTCTTGTATCTTCTCATCTCGTCTCTTCCTGTCTCGTCTCTTTTCTTCTCTTCTCATCTCTTCTTGTCTAGTCTAGTCTCATTTCTTCTCGTCTCTTATTGTCTAGTCTTGTCTCGTTTCTTCTTGCCTCTTCTAGTTTCATCTCTTCTAGCCTCTTGTCTCTTGTATCGTCTCTTCTCGTCTCATCTCATCTCTTCTCATCTCTTTTCTTTTCATCTCTACTTGTCTAGTCTCTTTTCTTCTCATCTCTTCTTGTCTCGTCTTGTCTCATCTCTTTCTGTCTCGTCTCGTTTCTTCTCATCTCTTCTTCTCTATTCTCGTCTCTTCTCGTCTCTTCTCATCTCTTCTTGTCTCTTATCTTCTTATCTCGTATCTTCTCGTCTCGTCCCATCTCTTCTCTTCTCGTCTCTTCTCTTCTCGTCTCTTTTCTTCTCATCTCTTCTCGTCTCGTCTTGTCTCATCTCTTTCTGTCTTGTCTCTTCTTGTCTCTTTTCTTCTCGTCTCTTATTGTCTAGTCTCTTCTTCTCTAGTCTCATCTCTTCTAGTCTTTTCTCTTCTTGTCTCTTCTTTTCTCGTCTATTCTTTTCTTGTCTCGTCTCTTCTTTTCTCACCAATCTCTTCTCTTCTTGTCTCGTCTCTACTTTTCTCTTCTCGTCTCTTCTTGACTAGTCTCATCTCTTCTTGTCTTGTCTCTTCTCATCTCATTTCGTCTCTTCTCTTCTGGTCTCTTCTCTCTTGTCTAGTCTTTTCTCATCTCTTCTTGTCTCGTCTCTTCTCATTTCATCTCTTCTGGTCTCGTCTCATCTCGTTTCTTCTTGTCTTGTCTCGTCTCTTATCTATTCTTGTTTCTGCTTCTCTCTTCTAATCTTGTCTCTTCTTTTCTCATCTATTCTTGTCTCCTTGTCTCGTTAAGTTTTGTCTCGTCTCTTCTCTTCTTTTCTCACTTCTTGTCTTGTCTCGTCTCTTCTCTCTTCTCTTTTTGCTCTCAACTCTTCTAGTCTGGAGTCTTTTGTCCTGCTCTCTTCTCTTCTCATCTTATCTTATCTCTTTTCTTCTTCATTGCCCTCATCCCTTCTTTGCTCTCTTACAGTCTAGTCTCCTCTTCTCGTCTCATCTCGTCTCCTTTGCTTTTATCTCACCTCCTGTACTCTCTTCTTTTGCTCTCATCTAGTCTCTCCTGTCCTCATTTTTAGGTCACTGTGTCCCTGAACGTGAAGTCAACTGTGGCTCCATTTGTGTTTACTGCGGGTGCATGCTGGGATATCTGTGGGTCTTTATGAGTGACAGCATGACGTGACCCTATCATCTTTGTTCCGCCGGATGGTTTCAGCTTGTTAACGGACAGCTCCTCATGTTGTCCTACAGCAAACTCAGCATTTTCTTCCGCTCAGACTAGTTTCATGCTGTCAGGAATGACTCATTACTCCTAGATGACGGAAATTCAGTGAAATCTTCATGCAATCGCCTGAAATGACTCATTTTCACAGGGCAGACAGTGTCGATGTGGTCTTTGGCTGCAGAGCCGAACCGTGACATTTAAGATTGTGAAGTCATTAGAGATGCTATATTCAGATTCGGCTGCGGTCACTGCAGTCAGATTTGCTCGCAATGTGAAGAAATTTCCTTCAGCGTTGCCCATTTTATTCACAATGACATGGCCATTTCTGTGCTCCCTTTTATTTTATTATCTTTATTATGGGAAATTAGTCCAAGTCCATACTCACTCTGCAGCTACAGCAGCGTAGCAGATCTAGTATTTTTTTTATTATTTTTTTGTTTATTTAGCATTTTGTGCGATACTAGGGGTGTGACAAGACAGTTAGCTCACGAAACGAAATACGCGTTCGCGTTTTACTTTCGCTTTCGCTTTCGCAATCGCACATACTCTTGTGAATTGGGAGTGGTGGTGCTGAGCGCGAATTCTACAAGATAAAACATTTGTCAGACACTTAGGCTCTGTTGTGCAACGAATCCTCCGCCATGGTCTTGTCAGTGGTCTGTTTCTGCCTATGTAGAGTGTTCCAAATCACTCAGAATGTTCCATTCCAGGAGGCTAAGAAGGGAGCTGCCTATGTAGACAGTATACAACAAGCGAGCGCACTAGGTTTTGAAGCAGATCTTGTACAGCATGTCTCTTTGTCCTGAATGGGCCCTTCAGTATTAGTGTTCATAGTTTAAATGGATGTAGGTGTGTGTCCCGTCTTAAGCCACGCCCCCGCACACCTGGATCCAGGTGAGTGTGAGGGAAATGAGACATCAGTGGTGAACAGGTAAACATGAGTCACACATGTCTGTGACTGGAGCGATGACGCTGTATGTAAGAGGAAAGAGGCTTGCCCCGTGTGTGTGTGGCGGTAGAGCGTGTCGTGTCAGATATTCCAAAGCCGTTACAGGCACAGACGTGTGCCGGGGATTTCTGTACACCGCAAGACTACCCTCATGTTCCCCGACAGAGATGGATGTTTGTCGCACGACTTTGCTGTACCGTGTGTTTGCTGGCCGTTTCTACTCGCAGGTAGGATTGTCATGTCCACGACCGCTTTGTAATTTGGCTTTAGAGAGATGTCTGTTTTCACTTCTTTCAAAAACATTCAAAATCTTAGTTTTGAAACATATATATATACTACAAATGTCTATAGTGTATATATGTTTTTATATTAAATTAGGTTTACATTAAGGCAGTCATTTGTTAGTTTGACTACTGAGTCTAACACTGTGACATTTTTAATACATTGATCTATCTGTTTCAGCTTGTAGTAAGAGTTTAGTAAGTTTCTTTGACATCTAAAAGCATCTTGTGAATGAGTGTGATATTTTGGTGTTTGTTGATGATGTATGAAGCAGACAGACTGTGGTGTTTTTGAATGTGTCAGTGTCTGCAGCTGTGTGTGTGTGTGTGTGTGTGTGTGTGTGTGTGTGTGTGTTTCAGATCTCTGTGCCATACGTGACTCTGAGGGTGTAACTGCTCATTCACTGACACTTTGATGTGTGTGTGTGACTGTGTTTGTGTGTGTGTGCCTTTCAAGAACATGTCTGGCTCATATTTCACCCCAAAACTAAAAGAAAGCCATGGTATGTTGTATTAATAAGGAAATGAAGCCAATAATAAGAGCCTCCTTTCACCAGTAGGGTGAATCTCATGACAGCCGTTATGATTTTATAGCATTGTGACATTATTTTCATGACAGTTCTCATTACTGTAATGTGTCCAGATGGTTTGTGATTCTCGTTAGTTTCTCACTGATGATTGTCATTAGTTTATCACTAAATAAATCACTGAATTGACTACTGTAACACTGAAATAATCATCATCCTGTCCAGACTTAAGGAATTTTTTGTAAAAATCTGCATAAAAATATAAATGCATTTCCAAATGATATCCGTAACATGGAACAGGAATAAGTTCATCTATCTAAAACAGTAAATAGACCGCTTAGACCCTTTAAAAGCGTGTTTTACTCAATAATTCAAGGCTTTGGCAACATTTGTGTAGAGGTCTGCGCGGGACTGTGTTTTTCGCCCCGCTCCCGCAATGGTTCTATTCCGCACGCACCCGCTCTCGCCTAAAATTCACTCTGTGTTCACCCGCTATCCGCATATAGTGATTTTTCTTCCCGACCCAACGGGTCCCGCTAAAGATCGTTTCCAGAATCTCGCGTTTAAACTTCCCCTAAAGAAAGAGAGTGATTGGGGATAACAAATATAATTTAATAAATTAAATAGCCTACAACATGTCCCTCAAAACTATAGGCTATGCCAAAATTACATAAAGGAAAACTGTTGGCTTACTAGCTATACTTCAAAATGAAATCTTTTTTAACATCCACACAAGAACAGAATGACGCTGACTGACGACCGTTTCAGAACGTCTCTCCTTCAAAATCGGATCACAAAGGTTGAATGTTCTCTGAAGGTGCACTCGCGTAGACCTCTAATGCAAATAACATATCTTGCCAGGTTTCTCAGGACAGGGAACTGGTGACTGTGTGAACGCCACCACTGCAGAATGTTTTGTTCACTTCAAGTTCAAGCACAGATGCGCTGATGTCAAAGCATCTCGGGAGCGACCGGGTTATTGTCAGACCGCCCGCTCCTGCCTAAAGTACACTAAAGTTACCGACCGCAATCCGCCTTTCATTCAAAATTTAATCCCGCGCAGCAAGAAATCTTATCGGGTCCCGCAGGAGAGAAGCGGGAATGCAGACCTCTACATTTGTGCTTTTCATTTTTGGGTGAACTATCCCTTTAAATCTTCTTGTCTGCTCTCCTGCTGCACTTCCATTGTAAATGTGTTTTCTAATCAATTGAAGAACTGAAGGATGAATATGAATTATTTCCTATGGTAAATGACAGCCATTACCAGTATTAGAAGGTTTACCTGCAGGACTCGTAGTTTATCATTTATCACTTTTCATGTTCAACTAATGGAAACACACTGTCTTGCGTAACTGTCCTGATGTGTGTGCGTATTTGTTCTTGCACGTTTGTTTATCCTTGTCGTGGGTGTGTGTATCATATTTGCGATGGTGATAAGCGGCAGATAAGTGGACGTCTGGGATTGTTGGAATGCTGCTGTTGGGAAAGTGATCTGCTGAAATATCATATCAGTCCTTCCCAGCATCCATCTGTCTTGCCTGTGTCATGGAGTCTAATGTATGGATGGATTTCCAGCAGTTTTAATCAGCTAGAAAGACGTTTATTTTTATTAGCCCGATGTGTGAAAGCATGAATGAGCCTCGTCTCTTAACCCTGATGTAACCATGAGTAGATAAATGGAAAGTGATTTGCCCTCCATCTGCGAGGTGTCTGGAGATTCATCTGCTCCTGTATTACGCCTCTTCATTTCATGAGTAAATTTATCATGTAGTTCGCGCTTCGCCGTATTTCGCCGTCTGGCTCTCAAACCGCTTCACACACAGAGATAGGATGAGAAATGTCCTCAGATTAAATCAGGGGTGTGAGGAACGATTAGATGCTGTTAGAAAGTTCTACTCTAGTGTGTTTTATTACGAAAACTATGTCCATTTTCATTGTCTGTGTAATTAGTAGAAGAACAAAATAGAATGCATTTTTTTCAGGTTTGCGGTGCTTGTTTGTAACAGCGTTAAGATATCATTAAGATACTATTATAGTTTTTATATATATATATATATATATAATTTTTATATTTTTTTTATAGTTTGAATTAGTTTCTGGTTTTTTTTATATATTTTCTCTTTTCATTTTTATTTTAGTTAAAGATTTAGGAATTTTGTGGTGTATTTTGTCATTTTAATTTTATTTTAATATGTCCATATAGTTGTTATTAATTTTTATTTCAGTTTTAGATGAAGTTTTAGTACATCAAGTTGAACTAAATGAAAATAAGAAACGTTTCCTGGGAAACTAGATACATTTCATTTTTTAAAATATTTTTTGTTACTTGAAAATGTTACTTGAAGCGTTGATTTTAGTTTTACTATAATAAACCCTGGTTTGTAGGGCAGCTCAGTTTGGCTAAAATTGTGTGGTAAGATAAGATAAGAAAAGATAAGATAAGATAAAATATTATCATTAAATATAAATATTAAAAAATAAAAAATATATCTAACATTACCAATATTCAGTAATAATAAATCAAGTATTTCAGAAAAATAATTGCATTGATAATTGCAGTAAGCCAAGTTGCATTTTTGAGTTGATTTTAATGACAATGACCCTAACCGGTTCCTCCTCCCTCTTGTTTCTGTACAGAATATGACAGACACTTAGCGCACAACAAAGGCATGGCGACGGCATACCTGGAGCCCAACCCGAACTACACCCTGGGCGGCGGGGCCAAGGCCCGTCTGAGTGCGGGGACGGAGCGGGCCCCTGGGGCCCCTGACAGGGTCTTGAAGATCTTCCATCACTTTGAGAACAACAGTGAACACAGCACCTGGTCCAGCAACATCCGACATGGAGATGCAACTGACGTCAGGGTAAGAAAAAGGTCACAAGGTCACACAAGTTCTGTTTAGTCTCATGGTTTTGTGTATCAGTATCTATAGATTTTAGATGCCTGTTTTAGAACCAGTTTCTGAGGGTTTTACATGGTTTCTAGGTGGTCCAGGCTGGCCATCTGGTCTGAGCAGGTCTAGATAGTTGGCTTATTCTCATTTATGATTTTAGTTACTTTCTCATTACTGTAACAATGCAATAAGAATCACTTATTTCTCAGAATTGCGAGATTTACATTCGCAATTGTGAGTTATAAAGTCAGAATTGCGAGATATAAACTCACAATTCAGACTTTTTTTTCTCAGAATTGTTTATAATTCGCAATTCTGACTATAACTCGCAATTCTGACTTTATAACTCGCAATTCTATTTTATATTATATAATATTATTATAATTTTTGTAGCTGTAAAAACGTTTATAGCTGTTAGAATTTGTTTTTCATACTAACAAATCCAGATAAAACTGGTTCCTGTGGTTTCCAGATGGTTTGAGTTGGTCATTTTAGTCATTAGCTGGTCTGAGCAGGTCTTGATGATTGTTTGGTTGAACTTTTGTTTGGTTTTAATCAGTTAGACCAGCTTGGTCAAGGTTTTTAGAGCAAGTAGACCACCTCGAACCAGCAACAAACTTCCTACCATGTGATTTATACCATGTAATTTTTTTTTTATTTATAAGTGCAGGATGGGTTTGGTGACAAACAAAGGAAGCTTCAAAGTTTACAAATGTCAGGTTTCCATCACCGTGCATCTCCTCAGGAAACATACGAGCCCTTCTGAAGCTCAGCCTTCACCGAAAGGCTTAATTTCCCTCCTGAAATTGAATTCATTACAGACTCCGAGGGGAAGGAGTCGAGACGGACGGCTCTGTTAGAGACGCAGCAGTTGTATTGATCAGTGTCTGTGTTAAGCGGATATTTGTGTTCAAATCCACAGGAAGATTAAACATGCTGGTCCTCTTGATGGGATGGTCTCTGGTGACCTCTCACGTTTCTCACTGACCCACTCTGTCTGGACACAAACTGAATGTGTGATCATTTAAAGTCAACAAGAAGACATTAACATCAGTGTTAAGGCAAGATACTACAGACAAAACTTGTCTGTAGTAATACAAAACATTTGTCTTGATGTACTGTAATTAATCAACTGTGCAAGTTTTTTTACTGTTCATCTGTGGTGTCTTGCCTTAATCCAAAGAGCAAAGTGTTTGTCTTCTGATCACTGAGAACATGTGGAGTTCTGGCCGAGGTCCAGATTAAACAAGCCTGAAGCTCAGAAACTCTTTCTGTGGTTTAATCAGGCATTTCTAATGCAGGGCTCTTACAGGCTCCGGGTCAGTTGTGTCTCTTATCTTTTCAAGCTTTATCACAGATGTTCAGATTTCCAGCAGCAGGGATTTTATTTCTCCTGAGCTTCATACAGACAGGAGAAGATTAACATGAGGAATATTTTGTGGCATGAGGAAAGCGGTCGATTCATATGACGGTGAAAGAATGGAGAAGCTATTTAATAAAAATTTAACTAAATTGTGCAAACGTCATTTCTGCTGAAAATGAGAAGGAAAAACTTTTTTGTATGTTTTGTATTAGCATTCATTATTTGTCAGTCGCTTTGGGCATCTGCTTAATGAATAAATGAATATGTAAATATAAATTGAATGCATTAGCATTCACACCTAAATATAAAATAACAAAGCAGGATCTGAATGGCAACTTCTAATTGACAATTTGCATGCAAATTATTTGTGATACTAATGATGCTGAGCAACAAATGACATTTTAAACCATTGCTGATAACTCCAAAATTAAATGCAGAAATTTGTTTTATAAATGAACAGAACATCATTTTAGAGAAATTCGCATGTACATTCGCAGATGTTTTTTGCAATGTTTATGATTAATGCATGTGAATTCGTTCATGTTGTTTTAATTATGCTAAGAAATACAATGCGGTGTTTTAAAATCTTTTATTTCAGCTGTTGCATTCAGTCTGTAATGAATTCAGACTGATTTATCCATTTTATAATTAATGTTTAAGTCAGTTTTAAGCTGTAAAGCATGTTAACGTATCATATAGTTGAACTTTTGCAGGTTAATTTGAGATGCAGTGATTATCTCATTAAACTCTGCTAAATGAAGCACTTTAATTATTCTCATGATAGATTTGCTGTTGTTTCGCTCTTGGATTAACCAGCCCATAGCAACAAGCTTGTCCTCCATTTTACTCACGTCTTTTATATATTTGAGGGGTCGACTAATGGATGTTTGCTTAAAATTCACATGCATTGTTTTTGAGATATGCGATATGCATTAATAAATAGTTTGATGCTACATTTTTTTATTAATGCTACATTATTTTTATTTTGGTTTTTTTTTTTTTTACCAATAGTTTTTAAATCTGAATGCTTGAGTTAATTTTTATGGTTAATGAGTCTGTTTTCCTGGTACATGGTTTATTTTTAAAGGCCAAGATCTTACAGAAAGCGCATGTTAAAGCCGGAAAAGCGCTCCCAGTGCCAGTATGCAGTGGGAAATCCAGCTCTGTTATTCCCGCACACACAGCACAGGTCTGCCAAACCCACAGTCGTAATGTGAAGGCCACGTGTAGACGGCCGTTCCAGCTGGCCTGTGCGCTGTTTATATGCTGGTCAAACCCAGCAATCTCTCCTTCCTATCAGGCCTGAATCTGGGTCACCTGAGCGTGCCATCATAAATATGCAGTGTTTTGGCTGGAGTGTCAGCGTGAGTTTTTAGGCCTGATGAAACGCATGAGAAGCTCTGTAGTGTCGTTACTGTATGTCTGTCAGATCACCGTCTGATGCTGAGAGAGATGCCTTACTGTTTCGTCTGGCTTTTTTTTTTTTTTTGAAGTTATTTAGTCTGTACAGAGACACCAGAAGTTGAAGGTAAATTTAAATATATTTATTTAGTTCCTGTCCTTGATTCTGATTGGTCAATAGCTGTGTTTTATTCACGATAAAACACGGCTATGACTGCTTCACCCAACGGTTCTGTCAACACCCTTAGCAACCACTCTTAGCAACGTAAACTGTTTGTTCTCAATTGATATTGTTCATTGAAGCTTACTGTATTATGTAGAAGAGTATTGTGAGAAAGAGATCGAGTGAGCGAGTTTATTACCTGCATAGCATTTTCCTTCAGGTCCGAAATGCCCGATGTATTATCTTGTCCTTTTAACAGTTAAGGGGTTTTCCCGTGACTGACAGCGCTAACATTAGTCAAAGCATTTGTCAGTTGCGTCTTGTTCCGTCTTCGCTACTGACTGACACACTCATAAAGACAGTCTTTGCCGCCATCTAATGGTGTAATAATGTAACTTCTGTTGCTGTTCACGGTCAGGGACTATTTTTTCCGGCGGAAGGCTCTTAGTGAAAGTTCATGAAAGTTGCATTATTTTTGGATTTAATATTTGTATTGTGTGGTAACTGTTTTATAAAAGCAATAAGGTACTCCGGGAATAAGGTAATAAGCAATAAGGTACCTCATTGCTTACATATGACACAAGATTGGGCATTTATGTAGAATTTATCTAATGTCACAAGTCTGCGTTTATTGGTCTGCGTTTATTGGTTTATTCATTTTTAATGGCGCTGTAACATATTAATTTGTTTTGCACTGATCCCACATTTCATTGGTTACTAATAAAATAATTATTATTTAATAATATTAATATTTTATATATACATATTTTTGTTTGCCTCCAAAAAAATTAAATTGAAAAATGAAATGAAAAAATGAATTTGAGATAAAAATTATTTTGTAAAGTATTTCAGTTATTTTAGTATTAATTATTAATATTTTGAAATAGCTTTTTTTATATATATTTTCAGATTTTATTTTAATTTTAGTTTAAGTTTTAGTAATTTTGTTATGTGCTTTTGTCAATTTTATTAGTTTTTGTTTTTTAAATTTCTATAAAGCTAAAATGTATTTTTCTTTATGTTTTAGTTTTAGTAATTTCAGCAATTCAACTTTTAACTTTTTTCAGTTAGTTGCCAAAGCAACATTTTTCAGGTAAAATTTGTACTACATGATTTCCTTCAGCTTTATTTCAGTTACTAGTACTTTTACTTTAATAGTTTTAGTTTTAGTGAACAATAACAACACTGATTTCAGTCATTTGGTTATTGAAAATTTTACATTTTCAATAAAATTCAATTGAATTTTCAGTTACTTTTATTTATTTATATTTGATTTATTGTATTTATATATTTATTTTTATATACATTTATAGTAAATAAAAAAAATAACTATACCATTACCATATAAAAAAAAAAATTAAAAATATTATCATGAAATTTTTTGTGAAAATTACTCATAACTAATATGAGAGTTGTTATAGTTGGAGTAAGTTATAAGTTATTGTGGTGTACATTACACTGCTATTAGATCTTATTTATTTAACTACATTGCATCTGATTTTATCATTAATTTAGCATCAGCAGTAAAACACCTCACAGAATCAGTATATTATTCTGCTCTTATGTAATTATGTAATCCATTGAGTGTGTAACCTGAATGAGTCACAGAAACACTGTCGTGAGCCCGTTTCAGTGTGTGTGTCCTCAGAGCCCTTGGCAGCTCCATAATCCAATCACTGAGGACCACGGCAGTGCCATGGCAACCACCCAGCTTCCGTGACAACCGTATCACTTTCACATCCTGTTTATTAGATTATGACCGCATTACCCCAGCATCAGCGATGTCATCTGAGCCTGTGTCATGTGTGGGTCAATGATGCTCATTTTTAATTTATTCAAAAATACATTAAATATGCATTTCCTCTGTGATGAAAATTGAAAATCTCTTTTTTGTTTTGATATATTTGTTGGGTACAAAGTAAAAAATATGAGCAGTTCTGATTTAAATATTAGTATATGGAATAACGCTTGTCAATAAGATCAAGTCATGTGACAGGAATACTAGAGGAAGTTACATCGTTAAAAATCAAATGCAGTAAAAGCCGTGCTGCAGTTATAGTGTGTGACGGGAATATTTGGTGTCATGAAGGTTGAGGTGGATTTACACATCAGGATCGGGGTCGGCTCCATTATGCTCTCTAATCATCTAATAACAGCCGCAAGATTTTTACGCTTCTATAAATCAGTTTATGTATCGCAGTATGCCGTGTATTATGGGATTTTTATGACCATGAACCGTGTGTGTTTTGTGTCTGCAGGGAATCATACAGAAGATCGTGGACATCCATAAAGTCAAACACGTGGCTTGTTTCGGGCTGCGGCTCACTCACGTCCCATCGGGCGACATCCATTGGCTCCACCCCGATATGGGCGTGTCCCACGTGAGGGAGAAGTACGAACAGAACCGCCCACAGGACGAATGGAGGTAAACGTTAAGAGATCTTTATTAGTATTACGTCGATTTCAGCTTTGATCCCTGCTGAAAAAACATTATAGACAAATCTAAGCTGGTTTGCTGGTCATCAAGCCTGGTCACGTTGATCTATTGGCTGATTTTAATGGGGTTTTGGGGATTTTTCAGCTGATCAGGTTGGGAAACCAGCTAAGGAACCAGATTGTTTACATGTACCATTGTTTTTTAGGCTGTTAAAAAGTTTTTTGAGGTGTGTGTGTGTGTGGTTGGAGGGCCGGTCTTTGCCATGGTGATGCTCATGTGATTGTCATTGCGGCAGGACGAGTGTTTGAATTCATCGACCTCTAAATTTGTGTGCCTGCTGCTGCGCCTTTCTTTGTTAGTGTCCGTGTGTGTCTGTTTTATTTTATAAGGGGCTTGAGTCTTTGAGATGTGAGTTATTCCCTCACAGATGGTATTTTTATGTCACCTCGTCTCTACCCACAATGCAGCAGTGGACCCGTCAGTCTCTTGTGCCCCATGAAGCAGCTGCGCCGTCCATTCACCGGCCTCTAATTCACTCCAACCTGCTTTTGTTCTGTCACTCAGCAGAGAAAAGAGTGTCGGTGATTTAAAATCCCGCCTTTCTCCTGCCCCGTTTGCAAGCTGCTGTTCGTGTAGGCTGTTATTGTAATTTTTACGCTAGAAACGCTTGATTATCTCAAACTATTGGTAGGTTTTGAGGGATCTGATCCGCTCGTATTTGTGCTCTTGATGGGGATCTAGACTACTGTAAAACCTGCTCAATGAATTCAGTCCAGGTCTTGACAGATGTAGACTACCCTTACTAAAAAGAAGTTTATTCAAGTGTGCTATTAGTATACTTCTTTTAAACTAAAAATAAGAAAGTATACTTTCAGTCTACTTTTTATGTACTTCTCAGAAATATACTTAAAATTGCTTAAAGTCTATTTATTTGGACTATACTTGTACTCTTTTGATCGATACTTAAAAGTATAAATAAGTATTCTAAGTATACTTGGCTTGTAGTTGCCTATTAAAGCACATTTTGTCACATAGGTTTATGCGACATTCATAGATATGTGTTATGTTTACTTAAAGAAAAATTACAAGTATACTTGCAGTATAAAACTACTAAACTAGTAGTTTACCGAGAGTATACTTCAAAGTGTACTTTCATAAACTAAAAAATGTACTACTAGTATTAAAATAATAAACTACTAGTATACTTATAAGTTCACTTGTAGTACAGATGCAGTACAAACGAGAAACATTTAAGTTCACTACTTTTACACTTATAGTACACTTAAAAGTATACTTTTATATACTAAAAAGTGGGCCAATTTAGTCCCAAGCAGTATTGAAATAATACACTTACAAGTTTACTATTAGTACATTGATATTAGTATACTTACTACATAAAGTATACTTAAAAATATACTTGAACATTACTTAAGTATACTTAATAAAATGAACTTGAAGTATACTTCTTTTTCGTAAGGGTAGTCTCATATAGCCAGAATGAAATCTGGTTTACTTTGCAGCTTGTTCTGGTCAAGATTGACTCAATGTGACAAATGAAAGGTTTAGGGCCAGGTTCATGTGAAACCAGTAGTTTCTGCAAACTTTTGTACAAGAACAATTTGCTTAAAGTATGTGAGGATTTCTGAGATTTCTTTAAAATTTCACAATATTGCTGTTTTTACAGTATTTTTGATCAAATAAATGCAGAATTGGGCTGGATTAGCATAAGAGACTTTTTTCAAAAACAATTAAAAAATCTTCAATCCTGAATAATCAAATTTTCTACTTGTACTAATTTCTTCCCTCAGTATCTTCATTTTCTCTTTTCAGAGCCTGTATGAATGGGTGGGAAATCCCAGCCAGATTCCATCCTGCATTCCTTCCCAACAATTTACTCCCATTTTGACATTTTACAGAGAGTTATGTCTGTTCTTGATCCTCTGATGTGAGTGCGGTTTTCATATGTCACTCCCAGACTGACTTCTGTGCGTTTTTGTAAATCTCAGAAGCTGTAATCAGATAAGGGAGAGGATGCTGTCACATGGTGCTCTGGATGAAACGTCAGGCAGCGCTGATGTCATCCTGCGCCTACACGGCTGTCAGTGTTGTTTTGATGTTACGGGGGTGTTGACGGATCTCTCGGTCATCATTTGCGCTGTGAGGCAGATGAGCTCATGTTAGGATGGAGCTGGAAGAGGATCTAGTTCTTTGGCTCTGGGCAGACGACTCTCACCGCTTTGATTTCCTCAACAGAGTAACACAAGCGATCGCGTACTCGGCTACAACCAATCATCTGCACACAAAATGACCCGCGGAAAGCCTTGCAGGATTGGAATACCCATTCCCAAAGTGCTACACATTTCACATACAGTAAAATATAAATATTATAAATTATTATTAAAATATATATATATATATTACTTTTTTTAGATATATTTTTACAAATATTTTAAAATGTGAGTGTGTGTGTGTGTGTGTGTGTGTGTGTATGTATATATCTCATATAGATGTTAAAATTCAGTTTTGGCATATAATTTCATCGTAAATAACTGTATATATAATATTTAAATTAACATTATAAAAATGTATAATGTGTGTATAGTTAAATTTCCTCGTATTTTTTGGCCAATTTTTAAATATATTTTCTTTGTAATTAAATATATTTAATATTAAAATTTATATTATATTATATTTTCATTTATTTTTATTTATTAGTTATATGTTTATATCATCCAAAATACATTTTGCATTCACTTAATATGTATTTTAAGATTGAACATGTGTTTTCTTGCTCCTTGAAGTACATTTTCTAATATAATGTGGTATAATTTGAAATTTAAACAATATTTTTAAGGCAAAATATGTTTTATTTTATATTAAAAAAACATGTTTTATTAATTTGTGCGTTTTCAACATATTTAGCATATACTGTACATATATTTTGGTCAGACAAAAGCATAGTTTTTTGCCATATAGGTTCCCAACCTTTATTGTTTATTTAATTTATGATCCTAAAAGCCAAGAACAAATTTTACGGTTTAACACCAGAGAAACCACCTTTCCCAGCAGACGGGATTTTTGGTGTATGAATTGCGATTGAGCTCCTGCTTTCTTCACTTCTCAGGAACTGAGATTCGATCATTTCCTGAGCAAGTTCCAGGAAGTCATGAAAAGCCATGAAAGATCATTTCCTCTGGAGTGGTACAGCAGGGAACTCTTCAAATGAAGCCATGCTGTAAAAGACTGTGGAAAAGATCAGAGTAGACGCTGGAAAGAACAATAATGATCGGACTGCTGCACTCGACAGTGATTTATGTGTTGTGCTCATGATGGGTTTTTCATGGCTCATATCAGTATTGAGTGTTTCATTCTGCTGCAGTGATCAGCTGCATGTTTTGAATGATAAATCCTCCAGTATTGATTGTTTTGAGTGTTTAGATCATGCAGGGATCATGTGTGTGCTGTGGGTGGGAGGTCTGGGCATTTTCAGGATTTCATTGTGTTATCCTTCAATAACTGTGTTGGTAATGTGTTTGCTGCATACATTGTGTGTGTGTGTGTGTGTGTGTGTGTGTGTGTGTGTGTGTGTGTGTGTGTGTGATTTAGGTACATGGTGACTCCTGTCATGACTCTTTTATTTACCGTGTTTTTCCCCCTCTTCCTCAGGTATGAACTGCGGATCCGTTACCTGCCCAAGGGCTTCCTGAATCAGTTTGCTGAAGACAAGCCGACACTGAACTACTTTTATCAGCAGGTGGGTCAAGGTGCCCTCGCAGCATCTCAGCACTTGCCCATCCCGCTGGTGTCTGAACAGCTTCATCAGATGGAGTCAGTGTGTGTGTGATGGCCACAGGCTCTGAGTGTGTGTGTGTGTGTGTGTGTGCGCGTGCGCATGTGCGTGCATGTGTGTGGTCAAAGTAGGTCAACGAGTTTGTGGCGCATGTCTGTTCCGTTCGCCGTCATTCAAGAAGCCTCGGTAGTTAACAACATCAGAGCATCAACCGTGATATCCCACAATCCTTCAGCAGTTTTCCCGCTGACAGGAAGAATCATGGATCCGTTTTATTAAGGCTGTTTATCATCCGGACAATAGAAGGACGTTACGGCAGATTCTGTAAAGGCCGTCTGTGATGAAGTCGTATTATTTTGCGGGCCGTGATGAGTGATTTAGTGTTTGTGTTTGGAGCAGAACACCTGCTGCGGCGTCACTGTATAAAACAGCTTGAGCTCTCAGAGACATCATCAATCACAGATACAGTCTCAGAGTCACACTCCTGCACTCTGCTACAGTAATGACATAAAATACTATCAGAACCAGAACAAATAATAGTAATGTAATATTTATTATTTGAAAAAGTACATAGTATTTTTATTATATTATATTTAGGGTTGTCAAAAGTACCGACTTCAGTACCAAGTCTGTACTGAAATTTATAAGTCATAGACGCCTGCTTTCAAACGCTCCCCTGTTATCTGTGTAAGTGCTCAGTGAAGAGCGTCAAAGATGTCTATTTACAACATGTTTTTGAAGCGTTGATCATTGTAGCCAATCACAGATGTATCTGTTGAGCATGTGAACTCAATGGCCAATCAGAGGTGTTTAAGAATCCACTCAACAGTGCTTAAATAGCTAGGAGGAAATGCTGGTATCGTCAGATTTTTTAATTTCAGAACCGACTTGGTACTTTTGACAACCCTAATTATTTATTCATATTTATATTAATTATATTAATTATATTTTATAATTAATATACAAATAATATTTTAATATACATTTTCAAAGATTTATTATACAAAATTCTATTATATGAACTATTAAAAATAATTGCATTATATTATGACATTTATCATGTACTTCATATTATGATGTATTTTTATAGAAAAAAACATATTTATTATTTTTATTCATGTTTATATTAAATTCATAATTTAATATAAAACTAATAAGTTTAATATAAAAATTACATCAAAATATAAAAATTACATCTAAAAATGATAATATAACTGTCATTGATATCATAAATATTAATTCATCATATTATTCTGATCAATCAATAAAAATGTAGTATTATGAAAGAAAAATACATAGTATATTTTATCATTATATCATATTAATTTATGTATTTATTTTTATACTATATTAAGTATAACAATATTTTTAAATAAAGTTATATCTAAAATTATTATATAAATGTATTATATATAAATTATATTTAAATATAATGATTATGATACTATATATTGATCTGTTAAAAACACTGCTTACTGAAAATAAGTTTTAGTTTAATTCTTCCTTTCATTTACATATATATGTATTTATTTAACAGACACTTTTATCCAAAGCAACTTACAAAATCCATCCATCCATCCATCCATCCATCCATCCATCCATCCATCCATCCATCGTCTTCCCTTTTTCCTCTTCCTGTTTCCATCCATCCATATATCCATGTAAAATGCGAAAGCACTCTATAGTCAAATTTCCTGTGTGGAGTACAGCATTTTTCTGGGATGAATGTTTGTGTGAAATCTCAATAGAACATATTTTTGTCCACAGGTGAAGAATGACTACATGCTGGAGATGGCAGATCAGGTGGAGCAGGAAATTGCCCTAAAGCTGGGATGTCTTGAGATCAGGTCCGTTCCTCCTCTGGTCAGACTCTGAGTTGCAGCAGAACTTTGAGAAGCTCGTGTTGATTTGATTTGTGCTTTTGTCTTTTTCAGGAGATTCTACAGAGAGATGAGAGGAAACGCTCTGGATAAAAAATCCAACTATGAACTCTTAGAGTAAGTGTTGACGGCTAATCGATATGAGTTTCATGATGGCAGATGATGCTGAATATCATATCTAATAGAGTCTAATGGCCAAAATGGCACAGTTAGTGGCCAATATGATCTCAAGATGCCAAAATAAATAAAAATCTGAAAAGTTGACATGGCAACTTGATGAAATAAGATACTTTTTAAATATTTCATCTTATTTCAGTTAATGTTTATATTATTTCAAGTAATGAACCTGTTTTTTATAGTTTTAGTTTTTGTTAACTATAATTACACTGCCACACACGCACAAAGTCACTCTTCCACCTCAGCGAGACTGACACACACACACGCACGTGTGCATTAGTTCCGGGTCATTCCGTCTGATTGCCCGCAGTCACACAGCAGTGTTCTGGCCCCTCAGGGGGCGCGACAGGGCAAAGAGTGCACACCAATCACTGCGCCAGTTTGATTTGAGTGACAGCTGCTCTGACAGCAGCTGGAGGGAAGGAAGTCATCACCTGGTTAACCTCTGAACCACTGTTATTTTACTGTTTTTGTGAAGAAAAAGTCCATACTTTTGAGTGTGCAGCAGAAGAGCAGGCAAATAGGTTAGTAGGTTAAAATCTCCCACGTTTAATTGAATTTAATTTCTTGCCGTATCGCAGAGAAATGTAGCAGCACATTGATCTGCCAGTTGTGGGTCTTTCATGTGGAGACTCCTCATGTGTTTGCAATGGTGCATTTAAAAGTTTATGACCAAACTTATCTTTATAAAGGTTAACAGTGTTGTTGCAGATGAAATATAATGTGAATAACATTAGATACTGATTATTAATCACTCAAACCCCTTTACCTACCTTTAAGAACATCCGCCATGTTTGTTTTTTAACCGCCATGTTTGTAGTTTTTTTTTCGTTCGTGTTTGTAGTTCTAATCGAATCCTCGTCCAGCGCACAATGGGTTGTGGGCAAATATTAGAGTGTCCATGGATCTGCACTTTGGATTCTAACCGGTGTGGTGAGAAATTGAGTCCCCCCAGGAATCGGGTCTCCTTTAGGACTCAATGGACTTTTAATGGGTAGTACTTTTAGCGCCGGACTATAATTCCTGCAAAATCACTTTATTTATATTGTTTAAAATGCGTTATAATGACCATTAATGTCTTTTAAATTACATGGTTCATATACTAGTATATAACTGAAGCTATAGGTTGTGAAATCAAGCATTTCTCATTCTTACTGGTTTTTTTAGTTAGCTTATGTACTAGCATAGCATACATCGACCCGATTAGTCTGCTAGCTTAGCTTATATTATATTAGGTATATTATATTAGATACTCGATTTCTCATGACACTGGAAAAAGTAGACCATCCGGGTATCTTTGGAATGTTCATTTCAACATACTATGATTTGGGACACACTAATTCTAATTTTGAATACTATTTAGGACAGGTAGTATGCGAATTGGGACGCAGCATGTGTAACATCCTTCCCATACTTACATTCGTGTTATTTAGCACTTTTATTCTAAAATGTGTGAGTTAGTCATGATAACGAGTGAGTAGGTGTGTCTTGTCTGGCAGAGCGTGTGCCGTTAACCTCTCTGGACTAAAAGTTTAGCACAGCAGTTTAAAGTATCGACTGATGTGTCGCTCTCGAGGCCCATAAACATGGGTGAGTTGTTTTTGGCGAGGCGCCATACGGTTAAAGCTGAGCAAAGCTGAACCGGAGTGCTTTTCATTTAGATTAAACGATGAAACAATCATCAGGGACTGTTGGGTTTTATTGGGCTTTAAATCCACCGGCTCGCTCACTCACAGAGCCTGAGAGAAAAACATTGGTTCTGTGCACTGAAAGATACAGGTCAGGTGACTTCTCCAGTCTGATAGGGTCCAAAAAACACATTTAAAAAAGAAAAGAAAAAAAGAATAGACTTTATGTCTGGCATATTGGATATGATAATGCCAAATCTCCACTTTTTAAATATTATTATTTCTACAATTTCAATTTCAGATGTTTACAAAATTGTGGTAAAAAGGTAGAAATGTAACAAAACAAAAGGTACAGTGATAAAATGGAGATTTTAATTAGAAAGTATTATGATGATGAAGGTTTGGATTAATTGTTCATTATTTTAAAAGAAAGAATATGATGTAACAGGTTGATGCATAACCTGGGGACCCAAACTCAAGACTTTTCAATATAAATGGCGTCAAATAAAATCTAAAAATATTTATAGGAAGACTAAAGAAAAAATGCTAGCTTTTACTTAACTTCCATATATTTTGTTTTCATCAAAATATGCATAATTAGTTAACGCAGGAATAAGAGGTTAGAAATACAGGCCAAAAATGCATTACCATGACAAAAGGAGAAAAAAGTTGAATTAATTTGTTTGGGTTTAAAGCATGTCTATAAAAACATATTAGACATTGACATGAGATTTTCATTGTTCTAATAATTTTTACACATGTATATGAGGGCAACAAATGACTCCCATTTTGTAGAGTGATGCTTGTGTTTTCAAAGATGTTTTCATGATGTTTGGAAAAACTGCTTCACGAACTCCACACGTCATTCAGCCCGTTCAAGAGCTTCATCATGATGTTTTTAGCTCTTTACATGTTGGTGGAGAGTTTGAGTGAGATCAGTTCACCAGATGAGCATAGATGTCTATATTAAAAAACACTTGGCCGTCTTTGAGACTGCGATGACATCATTGCATCTGTGCTGAGATTTCTGGTCTGTTTTACAGAAAGGACGTTGGACTCAAACGCTTCTTCCCCAAAAGTTTAATGGAGTCTGTTAAGGTGAGTGGACGCTTTCTGTTACAACACATTGGTTATAGAGTTTTACATTTTCATGCATTTGTGTGCAGTATGTTTCTGGCTTGAGTTGAGTACTTGCCATTAAAGCTGGCTTGAAATCAAATGGATGCATGTTATTTTTGCACAGATGAATCAGTCCCAATGTATGTGTGTGTATATATATATATATATATATATATATATGGGGTGTAATGGTTCAAATTACTCACGGTTCAGTTTTTATCACGGTTTTATGGTCACTGTTTTAAGACTACTGTCAAATAAAAATAAAGAACATAAGAACAAATAATCAAACTAAAAGCAACAGCACAAATACATAGAGCAAAGAGACAAATAAAATAAACAGTGCTTTTCAGGTTTTTCAGGTATCTAACAGTAGTTTTCAGGTACAGAAATTGAATAAAGTAATCAAATGTAAAATAACACTGCAAATAATCTTCACTGTATAAATTAAATAAAGATTAATCATTATTAAAGTTACAAAAGCTATTCAGTCAAGAGCAGCAAGTGATTTCCTTTGTTGTTTGATGAACATTGAAAATACAGACAGCAGGTTTGCTGTCACTTTAAGACATAATGCACTGACCCTTATCACATGCATTGTCTTTATTGACTGTTTACGTTCACTTAAGGCGTAACCGACTATGTTTGTTAGGATACTCACCAAGATGGGCATGTTGACATAATTTTGGTGTGAATTTGTCCGTTCAAGTGCAAGATCTGAAAGAGAACTCAATATTGGCGAGTTCTCTTTTGCGTATTCTTCCTCTTGAATGTTTAAGTTGGCGAGGCTTAAATGAGTTTAGTTTAAACACAAATAGTAACGTGTGCTGTTCAGGTCTCACCTGACGGGGTAAATGACTGCTAATATTCGAGCATACGGCACCCGCATTGAACTAAGTTTACAAAGAGTGACTGTTTTGTCCACGTTTTTTTGCTACATGTGAATAAAAACCTAAATTAAATCTGTTCATCATATAAAGTGATCATGTCTCTTAAACCACTCAATTCATAAGGATTTCTTTTACAATCTCTTTATGAACATTTTTAAACGTCAGAGTTTTTGGTGAATAGACTTTCAAAGTAGGGACAGAAATCTCTCAGATTTCATTAAAAATACCTCTTATGAGAGTCTTATGGGTTTGGAACGATATGAGAGTGAGTAATTGAAGACAGAATTTTCATTTCGGTGTGTGCAGCTGGCATAAGAATAGTGTTGACTGACCGCTGTTATTTAGACAATCCCACACACCCCTGCAGACAGATGCTCGGTAAAATAGTGGGGTTGTCCTCTGACCCTGGGGTCACCATTAAATGCGTATGCGCGCGCACGCTCGTGTGTGTTTGCACGTAGTCAGGACAGAGGTGTTATTTTACTGCCCCAGATATTTACCCATCCTCCACTGCCTCTCACACTGTTCCCATCAACTGTGCGTTTATGTTGTTCGAGAGCTGTTCATTTAGGCGGATTATAACGTTTAATCAGTTTGCTTCCCAGAAAAGAGTTTTCAGTGTCAGTGTGGAGAGCAGTCCTCATTTGATCCTGTTAGAAATGGGGTTCATTTATCAGCGCAGCCATCTGTCACCCTGACCGCATAAATCAAATTCAGCCATCGAGTTGAGCTCGTGTCATCTCTTTAATAATGCTATTGTTTGCTTTTCACTGGGCTTATTAAAGGGATAGTGAAAATCCTGTCATCATTTATTCATCTCTATGTCGCTCCAAACCTCTATGACTTTCTGTTTTGCTGTGGAGAATAAAAGGAAATGTTTTGATGAGCTGCTGTGTTCCATACAGTGAAAGTGAATGAGGAAAAAGCAACATTGAAGCACTATAAAAGCAGTCCATATGATCACTGTATCAAAAGTTTGAGGCCTGTTAGATTTGATAGAAGTCTCTTCTGCTCAACAAGGCTGCATTTATTTGATAAAAAATACAGTGATAATGTGAAATATGATTATTATTGTTATTTTTGTCATTTTCTTAGAGCTCAGCCTCCATCTACTATGCAGTTTCATTGTTAGAAAAAGAGAATTGTGGATTGTCCTAAAAATTTCTCCATGTTTCATGGGTTTGGAATGACATTATAGCAAGTAAATGATGGCAGAAATATTCCTTAAAGACCAATGAGGAGAAACCAGGATAGTTAATAGATGACAGAGATTAATATTCAGACTTTTTTGAAGTGTTGTGCAGTATTAGTTATTTTTTATTTTGTTTATTTATTTATGATTATTATTTTATCTTTTTCTTTTAACTTCAAAGCAGTGTCTGTCTGCATTGAAATCTTTATTACTTTAATAATATTCATTATTAACTATATTCTCATAGATGTCACTAGATCTCACGACATGTATGATTTTTGTATTGTCAGTTTTCTCATGGATTGTGGATCGGAGACTCATTTCTGTCGCTTTAAAACGTAAAATAAATATTTGAAATGGCGTGTCATGATAAAAGATTAGAAGAGGCACATTTCTGATGCCCAAGATGAAGAAATCCTGCATTCCACCCTCTTGTTTGGTCCGTCGGATCTTTCCCATAATTCCTCCACAGATGTAAGACCAGATACCAGGCCGGACGTCCTCTCAGGAAGGGTGGACCATCCTTCTGAAGTGACTGCGCACATGTTTGTCTGATATGATCTTTGTCTACAATGTTGTTAAGATACCCATAATGCCTTCAGAGCTCTGATGATCTCTAACAGCAGTTCTGATCCATTCAGATGCACATGTAGCAGAATTTGAGCATGTGTCGACTTGATGTAGCAGAGAAGATGACCAGGACGGTCACCAATAATGAGATGGAGTGTGTTTTTTGGTTTTGTGTATTATGAGTGTTTTATTTGATTGACAGCTGCATTTGATGGTTGTTATGAACTTGATTCTGGGTAGTTCTGTTATGTTACATATAGGCATGATTTTACTTTAGCATACAATATTTATTGTGTTTGCTAATAGCTCATGTTAGTGATTTGCACAACCTCCTAAACCTAAATAATAAACTTTGATGCAGAACTCATTCTTCAGAACATGTCAAAATATAGTTTATTTATAATTTCTGATTTAAAATACAGGTTTGAAGAGATTTCAGATAGATTTTGCTTGCTGCACTTTATAGCAATATAATTCAATATGATGTTATTGGAGTGATTTCTAAGCTAGTACTGGTCGTATGGGACTTGACTAATGTTCTGTTTTTAATCAGTTTTTAATGTTTTCATTCAGCGTGTGAGCTGATCTTTCTGTCTGTGTTTCAGGCCAAAACACTGAGGAAACAGATCCAGCAAACATTTAAGCAGTTCGCCAACCTGAACGACGAGCAGAGCATGCTGAAGTTTTTTGAGATCCTGGCACCCATCTACAGATTCGACAAAGAGTGCTTTCGCTGTGCTTTGGGGGTACGTCAGGTCATGTGTGAAATACTGGCCTTCAGTGCCTCCTAGTGGTCATTGGAGGAGTTATATTTGCTGACACTGTGTCCAAAATGAACTTTTTTTCTACAAAAAAATATTAATAAAAAAATCCAAACCAATGGTAAATTATTTGAGAAAAATTACTGGCCAAAAATATTTATTACTGGTTATTTAACTATATTTTCCATTATACTACATACATACTATACTGTTCAAAAGATTGGGTCTTCCTTTTTTTAATAAATTTAAACTTTTATTCAGCAAGGATGCATATAATTGATCAAAGGTGATAGTAAATACATTTATAATGTTACAAAAGTTTCAAATAAATGCTGTTCTTTTAAACTTTCTGTTCATCAAATGATCCTGAAAAACAAAACGTATCACGGTTTCCACAAAAATATGAAGCAGCACAATGTTTTCAACAATGATAATAATCAGAAATGTTTCCTGAGCAGCAAATCATCATATTAAAATGATTTCTGAAGGATCATGTGACACTGAAGACTGGAGTAATGATGCTGAAAATTCAGCTTTGATCACAGGAATAAATTACACTTTACTATATATTCACATAGAAAACAGCTATTTTAAATATTGTAATAATATTTCACTGTTTTTACTGTATTTTTCATCAAATAAATGCAGCCTTGGTGAGCAGAAAAGACTCAAAAACATTAAAAAAAAATCTTGCCAACCCCAAACTTTTGAACAGTAGTGTATATTATACTACATTGTCATATGATTATATATTATATCACAGTTTGTTTTCATTTTGGTGGATTAATGTGAGGAATATATCTAGAGGAAAATAGCAGTTCCTCATAAAATAATATACCCAACATCTAGTTTACTCACTAATTTGTGCTAGCCAAGTGACACCTGATTAATTTTTTCTTTGATCTCTCTCTCTCTCTCTCTCTCAGTCGAGTTGGGTCATATCAGTGGATCTTGCTATCGGTCCGGAGGAGGGAATCAGTTACCTGACAGACAAGGGTTCCACGGTAACACATATCAACATCACCATAGCAACAAACAATGAGTTCCATCTGTTTTATGTTAATCTGAGTTGGTTTTGTCAGTTGCTCCGCCCACAGTGAAATGTCATTGGTCCAGAATCCTGCTTCACATTACAATATGCTAAATAGATTGGCTCATATTGTTACAGTCTGCAGCATTGTCATTTTCACTGGCAAAAAAAACATTAGTTCATACAAAGTACAGAGTTAATGAAGGGATGTTAATCAGATATTGTGCTGATTAATCATCTGTGGTTTGTGGACACAGGATTTTATCTGGAGGCAAAGTTGATGGAAAGTTCAGTGAATGTGCATGAAGCATCATAACTCATAACATGAGCATTTCCTTATTTCAAAGCAGATCTTTCTTGTTACATGTCTGTAAATCATCATCACCTGTGTCTGTTTTTCTTTCAGCCGACACATCTGGCCAACTTCACCCAGGTGCAGAGCATCCATTACTCCTGCGTGGAGGAGAAGGAGAGGAAGGGCATCTTACAGCTGGACGTGGCAGGAGCCGCCGAGGTAAACGACAGCAGACTGAAGCAGAAACTGTCCTTCAAATAAAACCTGCATGTGTTTTTGAAGGAGTTTCAGCTCAAAAGCAGATGAGATGAAGTTGATGATTTAACTGTAGGATCTACTGTTGGAAGTGTTTAGATTGAGATCTGTGACTCAGAAGGGTGTAAATCCAGCTCAACCCTGCTCATTTCAGACCGTCACTGTTATTTTGGTTTCTTTGTCTGCACTTTTCCTCAGTCTGTTTCTCTCTCTTTCTGGCCGTCTGTCTTTTGGACAGCATTTTTGCACAGATTTAGACGCTGTGGCGGATTCGTTAGACTGATTTAAACCGGTAACTAAAACTAAAAATAATTTTTGGCAATTAAAATATAGCTAAAATATAACAAAATATAAATATTAGATTCAATTTTTTTTTCCCTTCCTTGGTAACTAACTGAAAAGTTTGAGTTGAAACTTTTGAAGCTTCTGCTTCATCCCGCTCCTTTTCGGACATATTGTAATTATTGTTTATAGCATTTTATAGATATTGTTTTTCCTTCGGTATGTTGCAACACACTTATTGTATTTTTGTATTTTATTTTATTTTATTATTTTTTGTTCAAAAGAAAGAAAGAAAGAAACACTTAATTTAGTAAAACTAAAATTGAAATAAAAATGAAGCTAAATAGAGTTAAAAAATAATAATAAAAATGACAAAGCACATAACAAAATTACTAAAATTTTTAAGTAAAATAAAAAAAATTAAGTAAAATTTAATTCAGTTATTTGCCAACATTTCCAATTTTTAAGTTGAAGTACTTAAATAACTAAAGCTAAAACTGAAATAAAATAAATCAAAGCTAAATAGAAATATAAAAAAATATTTAATAAAAATGACAAAATCACATAACAAAATTATTAAAACATTGAAAAATATCATTCTAATTCAAAATATTAATAAATACTTTAATATTATATGAATAGTACCAAAATAATAATGATTTAAACTTGTGAGTTTGTGAGCCTTTTTAACAAATTCATTAAAGATTCAGCTCATAAGAGTCATTTGTTTGGGATTCGGACTAGACTACACTTCGTTTTTGCATGCAGAAAGCAAAGACAACAAAATATAAAGGCGTGTTGTGTATTTGTTGTCTGTTATTATCATTATTATTATTATTATCTCATCACGTTCAATTTCGACAGCAGAATCACAGTAAAAGCAAACACTGTTGTGGGCGTGTCTGAGATCATTTGTGGGTGTGTCTTGAGCAGTGTGTGTGTTTTTGGTCACTGCAGCTGGTCTCTGCTGTAGCTTGACGTCATCATGTGTCTGGTGTTGTTGATAATGGCTCATTGTGAGTCTCTTTCTCGTAGCCTCTCACGATCAGCACGCCATCCTTCGCCACTGCTGAGAACATGGCCGACCTCATCGACGGCTACTGTCGACTGCTCAATGCCGTCAGCCAGTCCTTCATCGTCAGACCTCAGAAAGGTACATCTTCCTCACACTGCTGCATTGTGGCATGTTTGTAGTATAGAGGCAGTAAACTATGAATGGGACGTATTGAGTGGAAAATCACAGCTGTCCATTTCAATAAGATCTGCAGGACACAAATAAAAAGGGTATAAATAGAAAATAAGTCCAGTGGTCTACAAGAACACTTTTAGTAAAATATGAAGTGCAGTTCTTTGTGTTTGGGTGGGTCTTGTTCTTCTAGTTTGATTTATCAGCTGATGTTGTGTGTTTTTCTGTCCTGCAGAGGGTGAGAGAGCTCTTCCATCCATTCCAAAGTAAGTCATAAATTCACTTCACTGCCGTTCCTGAGCTGTTTTTATAAACTGACGTCAGGCAGGATATTCATTTAGTTTGACACAAAATTAAAGCCTAAACACCACCAAACCAAGACAGAACTAAAGTTTGAGAATTGTATATATTATATAATATTATCACAATACATTTGTGATAATTTGTGTAAAATGTCATGATGATTTTAATAATTTAAATATATTTACATGTATATTTATGTTAAATCATGTTAACAATGTGTTAATACATGCTAGCAATGTGCTAAATCATGTTAGCAACATGCTAGAAACATGAGCTGCGTCCGAAATCGCGTACTGTTGAGTAGGTACTACATTTAAATTTAAATTTACTTCATGACCATTGAAAAAGTATGTTCTGAATTCAGACGTACTACATCCGCTATGTTGTTACTGTCACATGACCTACCAGCGTCAGTTACGTCCCTTCAACTCCATTCACAAGTCCTTCAGAATCTTCAGAATCTTCAGAACTTCAGAATCTCGCCGGAAGTAGAAAGTCATCCGGGTACTTTTCGCCTACTGTTTTTCGAATACTATGAATTCGGACATACGGACATATATTTTAACACATGATATAATTAATATATAATAATATATATAATATATAATGTTGTATTGTATTTATATGTTTTATATTATTGTATTATATTTTAACATTTTCCCAGGCATAATACAGAAATATAATTCATAATGTAATATATATAATATTAAATACTATATCTTACAAAATACCTATACTAAAGAGTTTTAATTCTGCATGTTGCATGTAGTATGTTACTTAAAAAGCATTTCAATGTTATTTGGATTAAGTTAGCATGCATATTTTCACCTGGTACAAAATAACGCTCACGTGAACCCCTGAATGTCATCATTATGGATGGATAAATGTGTTTTGTTATAGTATTCATGGAAACAACAATAATCACCATATTGTTTATTAATGAAATTGTTTCTCCACAGACTTGCCAACAATGAGAAGCGGCTCGAGGGGATTCGGGCAGGAGTTCGTGCCATCTCTGTTTCAGGTAAGACGCATCTCCCATTTATTTGATTCATCGGGTTTATTGGATTAATGTCCTGCTGAGCATTCTGGGTACTGACTCTCCAAAGAAGAGTTCACAGATAGATCACATCTGCTAGACAACAATACAATATGTTCATATCAAAATTTGCTACTTAATGGCTCGAGCCCCTCATTCAGTGGAGGTCTGTGGGATTTTCACCTGTTTTATTGTCCATCAGATCACAAATGCTGTTTCACATTAGTCTTTAAAGCGTTTCTCAGATATCTGATGTCTTCAAGATGTTGGGCTGGTTTCTGAAACATCTGCACACAATTAAAGATCATCATCACTTGTGTTCCAGATGTTTGGTATCTTTAGCTCATGAATGTGTCTGCTGTTTATAAGCTGTTTACATGGGAGATTTTCAGCATAATCGAGCCTGAAGTTGCTCTCTAAAGGCACCTTGCATATTTATGAAGTGAATGAAGTCATTCTCATTCTTTTTAATGAAAACATGCTTCATTTTTGATTTTGCACTGTGCATATGTTCAGCACTAATTTCTGGGTGTGTTTGCACCATTACCTGATTTTCATTATTCATTTAGTGAATAAAATGCTATCGTTTTTGGTGTGAAGCGACCTGATAGTGAAAGTCAGGCTGAAATGTTGAGTGTTTTGTCACGGAGCTGGAAGATAAATATGTTTGTTCTGTCTCCATTCCTCCCTCCATATTCTTTCGCTTTGCTTGACTCTCTTTCTCTCTCCATCTGTCGTTCTTCACTGAAGACTCAGTGGTTCAGACGCCCACCAAAGCTGCTAAAGCTCGACGTTTTCTCCTTCCGTTTGTCCTCTGTTCCCATGATTCTCCTCCTAAGGGTACATGCTGTTCCTGTGTGTGTTTTTATACTAACCCTCACCTGCTCTCTACCCTAAACACATATTCTGGAATATCATGTCAATCTGTTTCTCATATATTCATACCACTGATTCCTGATTCTACTGATCATTGTCATCTAGTAGGAAATGTAGATCTTTTTCAGTTTCCATATCGATTAAAGTATTCAAAGTTCTCATGTCTCTTATGAGGATTTAGTTTCTACCTCCCTGACCAATCAAATCACATTCTGCCTCACGCCTGATTGATTACTGGCCACACCTCCTCCGTGACTCTGCCCCCAGCACACATATGTGTTGCAGATCTTCTGTAAACTGCACAAAATGTTCATTTATTTTAATGTTCATCAGATGCTGAGGCGTCAATCTGCTTCAGTCTCTTTTGTCTGACATTGATTAAAGGATGAATTTCATGAAGAAACATGCAGGCCACATTTCACATTTTCATAATAAATGGCTAATATAAGCCAATAAGTGCTTATCTGCCACCATCTACTGGTTATAGTGATATTTTTCATGTTTTTTTTTTATAATAAAAGTGTTTGTTTTCAATCAAATGTTGGATTTCCTACATCTTAAAACTTTCAGTTTTACAAATGGGGACAATCTCTGAAGGATAAATAAATAATGATTTTTGTCATCATATTCAAAATAACATTTGAAGTGCTGGAATGTCCATTTACATTTACAATTACATTGTGTTTCTTATTTAGATGTTCCCAATATCTTCAAGTCTGAGTTGTAATCAATAAAAGTGGTTCATTGGTAAATTAGGTAATTGTAACAACTGCATTAAAATATAAACGCCGCATTTACTTTGGTTTAGTGTCGATAAAGGGGTACTTGAGCCTTATTGATGGAGTTGTGGGGGTACTTAAGGCTAAAAGGGTTGGGAACCACTGGTTTAGATTATTTAATCTGTAAATACTAAATAAGCTATATCATAGAAAAAAATAATAATAAATAAAATCAACCCTTTATGCTGGGTAAATAAACAACCCAATTTGCTGAGTAAAATTAGCCCAACCTGTGTTCTGTCCTATGTTTACCCAGCCCTTGGGCTAAAAACAACCCAAAATATACACATGTATGTGAAAGGAGAATGTAAGTGTGTATGAGAGTAAAAGTGTGTGTGTGTGTGTGTGTGTGTGTATGTGTGTGTGTATGTGTGTGTGTATGTGTGTGTGTGTGTGTGTGTGTGTGTGTGTGTGTGTGTGTGTAATAATAATAATAATACAAATACAATATTTTACAATACAATATTATTTATTATACTAATATATATATATATATATATATATATGAATTTATACAAATATTTTTCTATATGAAAAGCACCGAATTAGACCTGGAACAGTACAATACAGTTATGAGAATACATTTTACAGACAATTTTCTAAAAGTAGTGTTCAATTTCTTTATGCAAAAAATATAATATCTTTTTTTTTTTTTTTTTTTAATGTAATTTGGTGTTTTTTTATTTTGAGAAATCATACAGAAAATGTTGCAATGAAATTTGTCCACTATTACCCCCATAACTTCCTCTTCCGTCACCCAACCCAACCCATTACACTAGCAAAATATAATTTCTTGGGTATTCTTTCTCTTTTTGTTTAGTGATGAAATAGCAATGCCAGCAATGTGAAAGTCACCCAATTTTGCCAATAATGTTAAAATGTGTAAACCTGCCTCCAACTAATATTATTTATTATATAAATAAAGTATATAAATACAAATATGTACAAAACATATTTTTTTTTACCGTGAACTACCCTGAATTAGACCCGCGGCAGAACAATACAGGAAGAAGTGTGTCCACGTCCCAATTGAATCTCATCCCACACATTCCTGCAGCACGTCTAACCCAATATAACCGCACTAATGACTCCCAGAACAGCATGAACAAAACACATTTACTGCAGGAGCTGCTCACACAAACCAGCGAGGACTTCAAATTCATGATGAATGTGTGTTTTCATGCCTGCTGATGAATTAACCTTTCTCCTCTCTGATCCTCTCCGTTCTTTGCATGCTCTCCTCGGACCTGCAGAAGATGGTAGTGGAGATGGTAATGTTTTCTTTCCTGTGATCTCTAACTAACTCTGTGTGCATTTGGAAAGTTACTTAGACAATCTTGCATAGGTTTTAGTTTAGATGCGAGTCTTTATTGCAATCTCCTTCACTTGAAGCGCATACTTGCTCTTTTGCTCCCTGCATTCCTCATGAGACAGACTTTAAAGGTGTAATTATTTAGAGAAGCGAGTGACCTCTCCCAAAAACAAAAATGCTGGACTAAATCTGTTTTGCATGAAGACGAAAGAGTCACTTCCTTCCCCTCGCTTTCTCGAGCACAACCACAGAGCTGCTCTCCGATTGGCCGGTTGGATAGACAGAGCTGCTCTCTGATTGGCCGGTTGGACAGACAGACACTCAGAGCCACACAGATTGAGTTCAGAGGGTTTAAAAGAGAGAAGTGCACTTGAGTTTGTGTGTATGTGCCTTCATGGAGGAGTTTCTTGGCTTGTTTTCGGCCGGCTCTAGTTTCTGTAGTGGAAGGTTATGTGTGTTTCGGGTAGTGTAGTGCCCGAGTGGGCGTTATTTTGGCCAGTATGTGTGTGTGTGAGATACTGACCACTGCTTCTGTCTCCCTGCAGAAACAGACGACTACGCAGAGATCATAGATGAGGAAGACACCTACACCATGCCCTCTAGTAAGTACCTTCACTCGTGCTGTCTGTGAAGTGTGTATTGTATAACTGCTGTCTCCTGGGATCCAGATGTTTCTGTCCAGATCCGTACAGTTTCTGAGCCAAATCCTGACCTTTTTTTTTTTCCCTGTCTGGCTCTTTGGTTTGTTGATGTGGCGGCAAATGCAATTTAAAGTATCCAGCTCTGACATTCCAGAAAATTCTCTCTGGAAACTCATGCAGGATTCATTCGAGGGTTTGTGCCGAGATTTATTAGATTTGATTAATCAAATCTGAAATTAAAGCAGGGCATAATTCAGATGCAACTCTGCAAGAGAATATTAAGAGTGTACGTGTTTGGGTTGGGCTAAATCAGACACAATTCGCTTCGGGGACATCCTCAAAACTATTTTCTTATTAATCTACTGTAAAAAAAAGTTATGCAAGTCCCAGAAGGGGATTTTCTCAGCAATGCCGTAGAACAACAATTTTTGGTTTCCAAAAGAACCTTTCAGTGATCAGTTCCTAAAATAGCTATTTTTCTTAGTGTGACGAACAATTTAAAAAATCTAAAGAACATTTTTCCACTATAAATTCCATTTTGTGGAATGAAAAGGTTCTGTGGCTGTTAAAAGTTCTTCATGGAACAATCAATGCCAATAAAGCTTTATTTGTAAGAGTGTAGAAGTCAGTGATGAGTCAGTGACTGCAGACTGCATGCACACTAACATTCACGAGTGTGTGACTTTACATACGACCTGTACAATCACAGGATTCAGGAACACATGCCGACTGAATGTGTGTTCTGAGTGTCTTAAAGTACGATGAATGAAAAATTGCCATGAAACAATTAGTGAAACAGTTTTCACTCAGAAATTGCTAGTAAGTTTCACAAATAATTAGAAAGAAACGTCAAATAACACATTGAATTAAATGTAAAAATTTGAAGTAGAAAGACTGAAATAGGATTTTCTTGTAAAACATACTCCAATAATCTGTTTTATCCTTCAAAACTTTGAAAAATCTTTTTTTTTTTTTTTTTTTTTTTACAGTGCACCATCATGCCATCGCTAACCTGCATGATTTCTACCGTTCAACACAAAAGCAGACAAAAGCAGATGTTTAGCATGTTCATGCTGCTCTTTTGCATAAAGTGAAAGTCAAAGGTCATAAATGTAAGAAGCATCATAAATGTAGTACATATGACTTATGCACTATATTCCAAGAGCTCTGATGCTAAATATTTTAAACTTCAAGGGGACGAAAATATGACTTTTTCTGTGTTTAAGTACTATAATCTGGTCCCGGTGCATCTACTAACACAGAAAACATGAAAAAGGACAACCAAGTAACTTTGTTTTGGTAAGCCTTTCTCTGCAAGCATGTGAAGAAACGAGCCGCTCAGATTTCACTCCCCTAGTGACGTAGGAGGAGGATCTTCTTATAATATTACTGTCCCTTAATCTGCACGTTTCCACCCACGGCGCCGCCATTTTGTTTTCACAAGTGTACATGGTGTACCAGTTTTAAGGCATGGCAAAAGTTTGAGCAAAGCATGCTAACTGTCCTTTCGTTGGCTGCACAGACGAGCACAGAACACTATTTAGAGTCTCGTTAGCTTGGATAGCCTGCAAGTTGACCCTGGCGAGCTCGATTGCTAAAAAAGGAGAGTTTCAGTCCGAGCGATATTTTGGAAAAAATATTAGACCATTCACAGCATTTGATAGCAATCATAAATGTTAGCCTGGAGTGTATGGCTCTGTTTGGCAAACAGGTATGCTATGTATAGTGGGCGTCCATACGGGTTTTGCACAAAAGATGAACATGACGGCACATGCTAGTCGATGAGTTGAATCAACTCCACAGCAACTACATAAATTTATCCACTAACCATTCAGAAACGTCCAGTTTCATTCTAAAAGTTGTAACTTCTTCCTGAGTCTCTCCATCAGTGTCGACTCCGGTTTGAACAATGTAAGGCTGAACACCGTTACTGACAATCCTCATTTTGGCTGCGTAAGATTCTCCAGCTTTGTTGTTGTTGAGCAACTGAAGCGTGAGCTGTTAAAGCTCCGCCCTCTTCTGGAAAGGGGGCCGGGAGCAGCAGCTCATTTGCATTTAAAGGGACACACACAAAAACGGCGTGTTTTTGCTCACACCCAAATAGGGGCAAATTTGACAAGCTATAATAAATGATCTGTGGGGTATTTTGAGCTGAAACTTCACAGACACATTCTGGGACACCAGAGACTTATATTACATCTTGTAAAGGGGCATAATAGGTGCCCTTTCAAGTTTTGTTCATCATCACTTAGTGCTAATAGTTGGCCTCAGAAGGCTGCATTATTTGTATGAACTACTTTTATGGTGCTTTTGCTCATTCACTTAAAAAAGTGCAAAGAGTTGTTTAAAAATATCTAAACATTCTTAAATAAAGATACATTTAATTGAAATGCAAAAATGATATGAGAAATGTATCAATTTTAAGCAAGTTTATTCTTAAAACAAGAAAAACATCTAACCCTAATGAGACCTGCTGTTAACAGAAGTTTGACTGCTCAGTTTCACTGAAATTGTTTTACATTTATTGCTCATTTTCCAAGTAATTGTTATGTTGTCTTGTAGTTCATTTTTATAATATGCTGAATACAATCACGCATACATCAGTCTGACAATTTATAACGGCTCTTTCCTGAGTGTTTGACATGTCTATCATCTCATCCCTCTGTTTCTCTCTTTCATCCTGAGCTTTAATTCTGATCTAAACACCCAATCTCTCACTCTTCTCTTTAACAACCAGCCGAATGCTATGGATTAGACGCAGGTAACGCCATCCCTCTGTCTGTGTGTTTCCTCTTTCTTTTCTTTTTCTCTCGCTGTCTCAGTTTTGCCGTGTACTTGTTTTTGTTTTAGTAGCAGGTTCCTTCTTGTATCATTGGCAAATGCAGGTTTTCATAAAATGTGCAAAATTGTGTCTTATGGGATTCGAACCCTTGACCTTATGATTTAACAGTCAGTCTGGGATAGAAAGAAGTAAACCTTGTCACACAGCATCATTAAGGCTTTATATTATTATTATTATTATTATTAAGCATCTTTATATTATTATTATTAATAATAACCCATTTATATATTTGAGATTTAAAAAAATTATAACTGAAAACCTGCAGAAGTCATTGATATGTAGACAATGAATAGATTTGTTTTTGTTTTGCTCATTTTTATTTCTTTGAATATTTTTTTTAGAATGACTGATTTTAATTTTTTTTACTATGATATTCAGCATTAAATTGATCAAAAATCAAAAATGTTACAAAAGATTTATTTATGCATTTGTATGTTTTTTTATTCTGCTTTATCATGATTTTTACAGAACATTTAAGACATTTTTGGATATTTATTTTAATATTGGTTATGTACATTAGTAAGGGTGAACTCCGTATTTAATATGACAAATGAAAATGTCTACCAAATTTGTGCGGTTTGCTTATTATTTCATCTTAATTTTCATCATCTTTCATCTTAATATGTTATGTTACCTTTAATTTTCATAAGCAATTTTTTCATCTAGATTTTATTTATTTATTTTTTGGAAACACAACAATACAGCGCATTAAATGTATGTCTTTCTGTCCCTCACAGCCTCATCGTCATTTGTGTACTATTAAATATGGCGTCCACCCTGACTAAGATCTTTTGTTCATGACCTCAGTGTTTCTAAACTTGCAATTGGTAACTTTCAGATGGTTTGATGAATCGCTGAGCTCTGCATTCAGTAAATATTGTGCTAAAAGTTGTTGTGCTCAGTCAGAGCTGCAGTATGTCGTTCCTCTGAACATACGCGACGGTCAGGGTTTGTGATGTTTGGTTCCTCTGATGTTGAGCTTCAGGTTTGTGACGTTTGGTTCCTTGTGTCTTTCATCCGTAGCTCAGGACTATGAGATCCAGCGGGACAGAATCGAGCTGGGACGGTGTATCGGCGAGGGACAGTTCGGTGACGTCCACCAAGGGGTTTACATCAGTCCGGTAAACTGCATATTCATCATCCACACAGTCCAAACAACAGTCCATACTAAACAAACACTGTCAGAACCCGGAAGACTAATTCACTAGTGTTTCCTTTGAGATTTTAATATGGGTTTTTATAATGGGGTTTTTATGTAGGAGTAATTTATGAGTAAAATAAGGCCAGGGATAAACATAACTTGACAATACTTTGATGTTTTGTCCTACAACATAAACTGCACACACCCATACCGAAAATGTAAATCTTGAAGCATTTATGTTTATTTTTTAAAATGCATGTTTCTAATAAGTAACTACACTCTAAAAAATGCTGGGTTAAAAACAACCCAAGTTGGGTTAAATATGGACAAACCCAGTGGTTGGGTTAAATGTTTGCCCAACGTGCTGGGCAGTTTTAACTCAACTATTGTTTAAAAATTACTTTATGTCTGGCTTACAATGAACCCAAAATAGGTTGGAAATTAAACATAATTACTAGAGGCAACAATAATAATCAAAAGGTGAACATTTATTAATAATCGATTAAATAAATGTTTATTATTTAATTATTATTGATTAAACTTATTAATAAATGTTCATTTCCAACCTATTTTGGGTTCATCTTAAGCAAGCAATACAGTCATTTTCAACCCACTCGCTGGGTTTGTCCATTGTGTGGTTTACATTGTAGGACAAAATGTCAACATATCGCCAAGTTATGTTGACCACAGGCTTTATTTTACTCATAAATTGAAAAACCCCATTATAAAAACCCACAGCAAAATCTCGAAGGAACCACTGGTGTTCAGACGTCATCCCTGCACCACTCTATTCATGCCAAAAATGTTAGGAGTGCAGATTGTTAGAAATGTTAGATGAACTATTATTTAGCATTAAAAGTAGCTAGTTTTAAACACATTAACTGTAGTTTTTTTATTTTTTTTTATTTATCAGAATTGTTTATTTTTTATATATACACTACCGGTCAAAAGTTTGGAAGCATTACTATTTTTAATGTTTTTGAACGAAGTCTCTTATGCTCATTAAGGCTGCATTTATTTAATAATAAATACAGAAAAAAACAATGATATTGTGAAATATTATTACAATTTAAAATTATGGTTTTCTATTTTAATATACTTTAAAATATATTTTATTTCTGTGATGCAAAGCTGAATTGTCAGCATCATTACTCCAGTCTTCAGTGTCATATGATCCTTCAGAAATCATTGTAATATGCTGATTTATTATCAATGTTGGAAACAGTTGTGCTGCTTAATATTATTTTATAACCTGTGATACTTTTTCAGGATTCTTTGATGAATAAAAAGTTAAAAAATATCAGCATTTATTAAAAATAGAAATCTTTTGTAACAATATACACTACTGTTCAAAAGTTTGGGGTCAGTAATTTTTTTTCTTTCTTTTTTTTGAAAGAAATAAATACTTTTATTCAGCACGGATGTGTTAAATTGATAAAAAGTGATAGTAAAGATTTATATTGTTAGAAAAGATTTATATTTTGAATAAATGCTGTTCTTTTTAACCTTTTATTCATCAATGAATCCTGAAAAAAATATCACAGGTTCCAAAAAAATATTAAGCAACACAACTGTTTTCAACATTGATAATAACTGAGTATCAAATCATCGTATTACAATGATTGCTGAAGGATCATGTGACACTGAAGACTGGAGTAATGATGCTGAAAATTCAGCTTTGATCACAGGAATAAATTATATTTTAAATTATATTAAAATAGAAAACCATAATTTTAAATTGCAATAATATTTCACAATATTATTGTTTTTTTCTGTATTTATTATGAAATAAATGCAGCCTTAATGAGCATAAGAGACTTCGTTTAAAAACATTAAAAATAGTAATGTTTCCAAACTTTTGACCGGTAGTGTGTGTGTATATATATATATATATATATATATATATATATATATATATATATATATATATATATATATATATATTATTTTGTTATGTTTATTGTTAGACTGTTTGTTATTGTTTTAAACTGTATTTATATTTATTATACAATTTTTCATAATGTCCCAAATGGATTTTATAACCTGTTTCTTTTGTCACCTGCTCTTCACTGTGTTCTGAAGCTGTTAAAATGAACTAAAATGTCACTGTTTAAATACTGTTTCAATATTATATACTTTTATTTTGTAATATTCTTGAATTCATTCACACAGTTTTTGAGTTGCATGTGTTCATCATCATTATGTGCTCTACCTGACAGGAGAATCCATCATTATCAGTGGCCATTAAGACGTGTAAGAACTGCACCTCTGACAGCGTGCGTGAGAAATTTCTACAGGAAGCACGTAAGTATTTTAATTAACTTCACACTTGTCACCTACATTTCTGAATTAATTTTAGCTGATGCAGTTCTGCTTTGAGAAGTTTCTATTTCACCATGGTTATTCAATCTAAACACATGATGCATAGTAGAGTAATTTAAAAATATTTTATTTGAAGTTGAATATGAGGAAGTCACTTCTACCACATTTGTACATTTTCAGAGAAGTCCGAATCCCACAAAAACAGTGTGATTGTGAAGTGTTTTGCATGAGAATGTTTTTTTACATTTGACAGTGACAATGCGGCAGTTCGACCATCCGCACATCGTGAAGTTGATTGGAATAATAACTGAAAATCCTGTCTGGATCATCATGGAGTTGTGCACGCTTGGAGAGGTGAGACTTGCTGTCTTTTTAAAGTGCCCCTATTATGCTACTTTAAAGGTTCCTAATTCTGTTTAGTCTCCTACAAGAGGTTTTTCTCGTAATATACATTGCAGCATCAGCTCTTTTCTTACAGTGTCTGAAAATATTCAATAAAGGATCCAGGCTCTCTAAACCCAGCCTTTCTGAGAGCCTGCTCTGCTCTGATTGGTCAGACGGCCCAGTCTGTTGTGAATGGTCGACTGCTTACAGTGCGTGTCTGAAACCAAACGGCCATTAGCATATCTGAATTTCATCTCTTTCTCAGCACTTGATACACAGTGATAAGAACAGTAACGATGGCATCGGGTTTACCTTATCAATTCGATCCCAAGTCTCATTCTTTGGAAGTGCAGCAAAGTGGATTTGTTTTCGCAGCACAGAAAACTGCATCTCGACAACACGAACCAAACTCTTCCAGCTACAGCAACAGTGTTTGAGGGTCAAAGTAGATGTTGTTCACGAGCAGCCAATGAAGACCATCGGCTGGCATTGTGCAGATTTGTTACAAACCTCGTTTCAGGCAGTCGTTAGGATCGCTTCCTTCTTTATGAGACAATAACTTCATTTATTGTGTATTTTGATCTGTGAAACTTTACAGACCTTTTACATTGACAAACAGCTTTATTACACACTACATGAAAGGTTATATCTGACAATAATAGGGGCATTTTAAACTCCTCTTTTGGTTGACCACCTTTTAGACTCACCAGAAAACCATCTGAAAATCACCATTGTGTTTATTTTTAGTTGAGGTCGTTCTTGCAAGTAAGGAAGTACAACCTGGACCTGTCCACGCTGATTCTGTTCGCCTACCAGCTGAGCACAGCGCTGGCGTACCTGGAGAGCAAACGCTTTGTGCACCGGTGAGCATCACCATGACCACTGCAGTCTGAAGATCTTCACAAGCACAAAACTCTTTTCTGATCATAATGCACTAAGATAAATGTGTTTTCCACAGGGACATTGCTGCCAGGAATGTGTTGGTGTCTTCCACGGATTGTGTGAAACTTGGTGACTTTGGTCTCTCCAGGTACATGGAGGACAGTTCCTATTACAAAGGTAACTCAGACTGCCTTTTAACAAGTAATTAACCACAACACAACATAATGTACGTAATACGTATGTGCAATAAACACTACAAGAAGTTTTCATTATACCAGGTGAGGATTTAAAGGTACAACAGCTACAGGTTAAAAAACTAAACTTTATATTTGAGTTCCCATTTACCTCAGAGGCTGAAAAAAATGATTTTAACCCCTCAAAAAGTCATAATTAATGCAAGTAATAGGCATCCATTCTGAAATGCGCCCAGAATAAGGAAATAGCGGCCTCTGGTGGATAGTGAAGGCATATTTGATTTGTTTACAGTCCGTAAAGAACTTCCGTAAAACATGTTTTTGGTCTGCCCAATTGTTAATGTCATGCAACATTTTGTAAGATGGACTCAGAAAGTACATTTAGAGAGAGAATAGAAATAGAAAAGTTTATATTTAGTATATTGTTTGCTGAGTGTTGAGTCTGTATCTGCAATAGCCTGTGAAGCTGATATGGCAAAAATTTAAATACAGTCTGTAAACAGTAGTGTGTGTTTTCCAGCTTCTAAAGGGAAACTGCCGATTAAATGGATGGCTCCAGAATCCATAAACTTCCGTCGGTTTACCTCAGCCAGCGACGTCTGGATGTTTGGTAAGTTCTATTCTGAGAAATATGTAAATGAATATTTCATTACACTGTTTCTTACAGTTTGACTGTTCTTGAACACCATAAACATACCCCTTGAACACCATCTTTCTGTTATTAATACAATAGGGTAATATATACATTTTTGAATTATTATTAATTATTATTATTATTATTTGATCATTTTACTCTTAATAATGAAGTATAAAATATTTTAGATTTTTATTGTGGAAAAAATATATAAATCCCTCACACTACTCAAACTTGCATCATCACAAAAAATGTGCGGGATTTATATATATATATATATATATATATATATATATATATGTGAATGTTTATATATATATTATAATTTTATATTAAAATAATTATATATATACACACACACACACACACACACATATATATATATATATATAATATTTTAATATAAAATTATAATTAGTTTAATATTAGAATATTATATTGGACTTATCCTGTGCATCTATGAGTGATTCAGGTGTGCGAGGCACTATATTTTCATATTTCAATTTTTATTTTATCCATTTTTTGCCTCTATTCAGATATGACAATAATTAGAATAGACAGGCTATCAGCTCTGATGAAAAAAAAAAAATATTTTAAATATAATATCAGTTATTTTTCATATATTGTTCTGTAATAATTGTTTTATTGAATTTTTATTTCACCAAATGCAGTCTTTTTTTAGTCTCTTTGTGACATGAGGCAGATTTCTGACCCTTGTCTCTTCTCTCAGGTGTGTGTATGTGGGAAATCCTCATGTTCGGCATCAAGCCCTTCCAGGGGGTGAAGAATAATGACGTCATCGGCCGGATAGAGAACGGCGAGAGGTTAGCAATGCCCCCAAACTGCCCCCCGACCCTCTACAGCCTGATGACCAAATGCTGGGCGTACGACCCCAGCAAACGCCCGCGGTTCACTGAACTCAAGACACAGCTCAGGTCAGTGTGTGTGTGGACCGCTTTACTCATGAAGCTATTTATTTAGATGACTTAATGCACATGAAGTGGTGGTAGTAAAGCAGCTGTTTTGCAGCGTTTGCACAGATGATCTGATGGTTTTATGCTTTTCTTGGGTTCTGACACTAGAGGTCTCTGTTTAACTAGAAAGTTACAGTCACTCCAGTATGATCACCAATATAATGTACATTTTATTGTACTGTTTAGCACTAATGTGCAACAAATTAATCATTTATCATTTATAATGATTCATTATTAACAAATAATTAATTGTTATAAGCCAACTCTGTGAATTTAGTGGTACAATTCAGTTTGTGCTAATTTTGTATACCTTTGATAAAGAATAACAATGAAGTTACACACCTAATGTGTATCATTTGCATTTTATTTTGTTGTTCTTCACTGGTGGGCTGCGTTTGGTCAGATGAAAGTTTACTCAATATAAAATATAAAATAATAATTACTACAGAACAATATATGAAAAATAAAACGTGTGATATTATATTTAAAAATAAATAAATAAATCCCATTTGAGCAAATAGCCTGGATAATCTTAGCCAAAAGTCAATCTAATCACAGCTCTAGCTAAATAAATGTAAAGAATGGCCAAAAATAAAATGCTGGTTTTTGCTCATTCCTCTCTGTCTCTCCCTGCAGCACTATCCTGGATGAGGAGAAGGCCCAACAGGAGGAGCGTTTCCGTATGGAGATGAGGAGACAGGTCACCGTGTCCTGGGACACTGGCAATTCAGACGAGGCGCCTCCTAAGGTGAATCTCCTCAACCCAGCATGCTCATGTACAGTGACACATACAAAAATACCAGAGATCTGTAATACCCTGATCAGATCTACAGTAAGTGTGTATGTATTTATTAGTTTGAGTAGTGGGTCTGTTTTAATCAGTGGTTTTGGTTTTCACAGCCCAGTCGACCCGGATACCCGAGTCCTCGATCCAGTGACGGATATTTCCCTAGTCCACAACATGCTGGCCAGCACAATCATTACCAGGTAACATTACTTCCGCCCCCATCTTGCATCTTCATGCAGACACATTTAATAAATAATAATTAAAAAATATATATAAATGCACACCACAATGTTAAGGTGCAAGTTCTTTTTTTGTCCTGCTGCTTACATAATGTCACTACAATGGAAAGCCTGTTATTCATGAACCTGCTGTCGATTATAACTTCAGAAAGGCTGATGGCCAAAACATTGGTTCAGTAAATAATAAAGCTAAGAATCTGAGTTGTGCAATTATACTTTCTTCTTTAACACTCCACAAATACCCAAAAATTCTCCATATACCATATAATAATAAATAAATACAAAAACATCCCAGCAGAAATATTCAGCAATCATACTTCAGATAGCACAGCACTTTTCTCTACCAAAACACCCTCATCTATGTTTAGTGTACTGATTTAAAAGACCATGTGATTCGCTGGCTTTCAGTTCGATCATCTGCAGCTGAAGTTATTTCACAGCAGCTCCTCCGTGAGCGTCTCTGACAGCAGGCATTTCCTGTGGGCTCTTTAAAGACGCCTGCTATTGTTGACTCCAGATACATTCCATCACACACACACATCACGCAGTTATCAGCGCTCTGTTTTCATGCCTTAAAAGGCTTTTGTGCTCAATCTGCTGGTTGTTTTTGTATCAGAGTGATTATTAGCTGTTCTGAGAGGGAGTGAGAGTGTCCGAGACACTCCGGGGATCTGAAAGACAACCTGAAACTGCTTTCATAACATGTTTTAGTTATGTAATGTGACATTTATGAGCGTAAAAGGATTTTTTAACAAGGATATAAATACCATGGTACAGTATCAAATGGTAATCTGGAAAAATGCTACCAGTTTTTATCGTTATCTAAAACTAAATCTATTTTTAAAAATTCTATTTATTTTTTAAGCTGAAATAAAATATAAATATTGGATGAACAACTAACTAAAATAAGTTGTAATTAAAAAAACTAAAATTGAAATAAAAAATAAATTAAAACTAAATAGAAATTACTAATAAAAATGATGAAAGCACATAACAAAATTCATAAAAAGAAATAAGCTAAAATTAAAATTAAAAATGTAAAAATAAAGGTATTTCAAAGCTGAAATAAAATATAAATATTAAAAAATAACTGAAATAAGTTTTAGTTGTACGTACTAAAGTTACTAACTGAAAATATAAAATAAGCTAAAGCTAATTCAACTATAATAGTATGTAAATAATGCTTAAAATAACATTGATTGCTATAGTATTATTTTTAGTATTTTTGAAAACTTTTACTTTTTTTTTTTTTATATATATAAGTAAATGTAAATGTAAATATGCATGAAATCAAATGTCTTATCATCTATCCAGGGGTCTGGATATCCCAGTGCACATGTGCCCGGAGCTGGATTCCCGCCGCAAGCCTCCGTCCTAGACCCACATGAGACGTGGAACCATCACAGACAGGAAGTTCCTGTGTGGTCTCCAAACATGGAGGTGAGTGAGCAGAAGAGGGCGCTTGTCCTGTGAATGATCATTCAGTGCAACGCTGTCATAAACCCTGCTGTGTTTCCTGTGTGTCAGGATGGGGGCGCTCTAGGGAGGAGTCAGGCGATGCCCACTGCCCACCTGATGGAGGAAACGCTGATGAAGCAGCAGCAGCAGATGGAGGAAGACCAGCGGTGGCTGGAGCAGGAGGAGAGTTTCTTGGTACTGACACACTCAATGAAGTCTACCTATATCTGTCTCTCTCATACACCTGACTGTTCAGGGCTGTCAAATTCGAATTTCAAATATTTGTCGAATTTCAAATTGAAACAAACAATTAATTTAATCTTAAAAGTCATGGAAATTTCTGGAATGAAAATAAAGAATAAAAAAGCATTAAATATTTAATTATAATAATTAAATATAAAAAAAAATTCTAAATATTTATAAAATATTACAGATATATAGAATAATATACATAATAATACAGATATTATTATTATGAATTATTATTATGTGTGAAAACCTTGAAATTTATTTTTCTCTCTAGTCCATTTATAATTTTAGAAAACTTACATCTTAATGTATATAATAAATATAATAATAATGTATACAATAAATATAATAATAAATTAACTCTCTCTGATCTTTTTGCTACTGTACCTTTAAGACTGCTAAATGTAAACGAGCTCTGTTATGATTGGCTAAACTCTGCGTATAGATGTTTACATCATTCATCATTGCTGAATACTGAAAAGGAGCGGCCATATGTTAATGAACTTGTGGTAGTGATGACATATGTCACGTTTGCAGTTTAGTTTCATAAATGGTCTTGATGGACTGGAAAGGAGGTTTTGTGTTTGGCAAGTCAGTATATCACATCAAATAAGTAGGAAAAATGCTGTTTTTCATGAAATGACTCATAGCGGATCAGCTGTTCTCCTTTACGTCCTGCATTTTCTTTGGCTTGTTGGTCAGTTTGAGTGAGTTTGGCATCCATCGCATCTGTTGTGGTTGTTATTACTCTGAGAAAGAGATGGAACAAAATGAAGATGTCCTGTCCTGAAAACAAAGTTGTAAATCTGTGCGCACCTGCGAATGAAACTGTCTTCCCTTCGCCAGAGACCTGCAGCACAGAGGAAGACGGCCATGAAACGATTTCATTACATTTTCATCCCGGCCAAACACTCGATGTGCCCCTCAGATGTGTCTTTCTCAAGCTGTTTGTCTCCAGATGATATTTTCAGTAGTCGTTTGTGGGGGCTTGGGTTGCAGTGTTGCTGAGAGCAGATTCCCGTGTGCCGCGAGAGGCGTTTAATTGGCAGTTTCCAGATTTGACACACAAATGACTTTCGCCGCAGGCTGAAACTTTAGATTTGAAGATTGTTGTCAGGAGAGATTTAACTGTAATATCGCTCTCCGTCCAGTGGAAACTTGGGCGGCAGTGTCACGCGTGTCATAAGTGATCGTTTCATTTGGCAGCAGAGGATTGTGGTGAATCGGTGGAAACCCGTGTGGTTCATGCCTTCCTGAGAATCGTAAAGCTCTCTGAGCGCTGGCATCTTCTCATTCTTTAAGGAAAAAATTAAAAACTTTTCTCATAAGGAAAGAATCAGAGAGTGTCTGGAATGAACTCTAGTTCACTGCATTATATTACAATATAATTATTTTTACTGGTTATTTAATTTAAATATATTAAAATAATCATGTACTAATGCCTATTTTTGATAGTACAAGTTTATGTATATAGAGCTTTTTACAATACAAATTGCTTCAAAACAGCTTTACAGTAATAAAGAGAAAAACAGCATCTGCATCATAAAATTGATCAGTCACGAATTCAGTCATTTCTGTTATAATTTCAGTGATTATATGGTTATATGGTGGCATTATTAAGTCAATTCTGTTCAATTATTCTGTGACCTTATTTGATAATTTCAAGTACAGCTGAATCAATGCATTTTACTGAATATAAATGTTTTTAATCCTCCAGTTGTCAATGAAATACTGTACAGATGAAAGGTGCTTTATCTCATTTGATTATTTCCTCTTTAATTGGGAACTTGATGGACGCAAATCAAAAGATCAGGTGATTCATAACAAATGAATGAATCTGTCTGAAATTAGTGAAAGTTCAAACCAATGTAATACATATTTTAAAACAGTTCAGACTCTAAAGTCACATTCGAAGCTGTTTCAAAGTAGTTGATATTATCCACCTCATGCAAGTTCATCCCTGTTTTGAGTAAGTTAATGTCCAATTATCATCTGAGGAAATAAATAAGTAAAATACAGTGCATTTTTACTTGAATTTTGCATGAAAAGTCCTATCCCCCTCCCTAGCAGCCTGATTAAATAACAGCAAAAGAAAGTTAAAAAGCCAGAAGCAAAAATAAAATGTGACTGATAGTATTCATGGTTCATTCACGGTTCATTCACTGCACCAGAAATGGAAAGTCAAGCCAAGCGCAATGCATTGTAGGATACAGTATTCAGTGCAGTTAGAAGGTCATCTGGGTTTTCCATCCATACGCATTTGCATACTGCATATTACTTTCATTTAAAAATAGTCATTGAGATCAGACCCTCGGTCGAGTGTTTATCAATATTCAGCAGCACATACCTCAAGCTTTTTCTGTTTGTGTAAAAGCAGTGGGGGGAAAGGAAAGCGTGGGATGTGAAAGAGAGGACAGAGCGAGAAGAAAAGACGTGTGTCTGAGAGAGAAAAACCAGAGAGAGAGAGAGAGAGAAAGAGAGCAGAGAGTTTTGTGCAGTCAGTCCTCAGAAGGAAACTGAAGGCATCTCACATGGAAACGCACACGAAGCGCTCTTTCCTTGCCGTAGCACACTCACGATCCCTCGGACGCTCCGCTCAGAGGATGCATCTCTTCAAGTTCTGTTTCGGAAAGCCGGTAACTAAACTTCCATAGTGAGGGATGTTATTGGGTTGAGAGGTTCTTTGTGTTCTTCCAGCTGTTGAGCTTTTCTAGATGGAGCAGAAACTCACTGCATCATTTGGTGAAATCTTTAGTTTGTGCTTTAACAAGTTGTGAAGTTTGTTGTTCTTTTGAGATCTGTCAGAACTGAAAATAAGAAAGAAGTTTTTAAATTAAGAACATTAAATATTTAAAAATTCATGGAAAGTCATGGAAATTAATATAATCTTAATACAAGCATGATAATAAGAAATAAAGTGATCTTATTAAATATTTTTAATTAATTATTTATTTATTTATTTATTATTTTACTTTTTTAAAATAAAAAATAATGTAAATAATTGTCAATTAATTTTAAAACTTTTAACAAATGTAAATATTTAAATTAGTGCTGTCAAATCGATTAATCGTGATTAATTTAATCTAACATAAACGTTTGTACGTGTGTGTATGTGTATGCACAAATATATTTACCAACTTTGATGTTAGAAGCGATTAATCTTGATTAATCGTCTTGACAGCACTATTTCCAATTGTATTTTAATTGTTGTTATTGTTGTTTTATGTATGATTTTAAATCTAATAATCACAAATGACTGGAAAAGTCACTGAAAATCAGTCATGTGATGTGGGAACCTGATGATGACATAATCAGATGGAAGTTTATCTCATAAATACTTGATAAATTCTTTTCTTGAGTGTGAAGCATGATTTTCCATGTCTTTGAATAATGGATTGTGTTTGTCTAGAAGCCGGAGTCAAGGAACTCGAGGGGCAGTATCGACCGGGAGGATGGCGCTCTCCAGACCCCGGTGAGTTCCCATAATTTCCTGCTTGTTTTTGTTTCTTCCCAGAGGGACGTAGACGTTTACAGTGGCGTAGTGAGGACACAATCTGTTTCTCACTTCCTGTTAAAAATCGCAGCCAGTAATACCGATCACACTCAGCCAAAATCTTCCAAACAGATGAAAAGTGCAATTCCTGAACTCGTTCCTGAACACATTTGAAAGGAATTAATTTACCGGGGAGCTGAAACAGAGGAATCTGAAACCCTGGGAGGAGAAATAACAGAAGGAGGGTAAATTAAAGGGGTATCATGGGTGCTTTTCTGTGGTCACAGGCGGGAATCCCAGTGCCATCATCATCTCTGACATTTAATGAGTGAAAAACAGGCGTCATCTCGTAAGAGCGCCACAAACAAGCCTCGTTTATTGGCCATAATTACAGAAGATCCGAACAGATGCAGACGAGAGGCTGTGGAGATGATGTGTTTGCTCAGATTAGTTGGGTTAAACTCATTTTTGGATTTGGCCTCTAAGGTCCTGAAATATGCCTGGCTTTCCCACAAACTACCCACAATTCCACAGGGCCCCGGTGGGCAGCAGGAAAACCAATGTGCGTTTTTAAACGCTTGTCTGTGATTGTGTTTTCTTTCAGATGGGGAAGCAACACGTTTACCAGCCAGTTGGTAAAGCAGGTATGAACACAGCCAATGAAATTCCCTTTTAGATTTACTGAGTCCCAGGGGCGATTCTAGGATTTCAGTATTAGGGGCGCTCAGCCCCCAATAAGGGTATGATTTAAAAAGAAAAAAAAAAATGTAATATTGTTTGTATACTAGGGTAGGCATGAACAACACAGTAGGTTCTACACTACCTATCAAGTAAAACCCTGAATATTGAAGTAATTTTAAATAACCAGCTAATATTCATTAAGAATATAGACAAACTTTATATTACTGTAATTGTCTAGATTGGCAACATGTAGGTAAAATATATTTTTTTAAATATTTTTTCAACACATGTAACGTTTTAAACTAATTTTTTAACCACATTTTTTCAGTAAAATTAACTTTAAAGAAGATCTACATTTATCATTTTCATTCATGGAGATAACATGGAAAATGTATCATACTTTAGTGGAGGATTTCTGTCACCTGGTGGAAAACAAACACTTTTAACATGAAAATTACATGAAATTACCACTATAACCAGTAGATGGCAGCAGGGGACCACTCATTAGCTCATTTGCCATTTCCACCATTTCCATAAATATATTATAAATATAAAAAAATAATGTAAAAATATTTTTATTATTATTCATTTTTATTTGTTTTAATTAATAATAATAATTATTATTATTTATATTTTTATTACATTATAATGGAAAATCTTGTAGCACAGTTTGCAAAACAGTGCTACAAGGTACTTTTTACGCTTAACGGTAATGTTTTTGTGGTAAGTTTGTGATAAATAATCAATTTAATATTTATGTAAATTTGATACATTTAAAACTTATAAAATAAAGCAAAAAAACTTTAATAGAGTGATTAAAATCACAGTACTTACATTTAGGTATTTGTTTACGGTGTCTGTTAATGTCAAAATAAAAACGCTAAAACTGTCCTGAAAGAAAGAAAGCAATTGGCTCTTTTAAGACTTTTAATTAAATTTTTTTATTAAATTTCCATAATTATTTTTAATGAGTCTATAGAATTATAGTTCTTAAGAGGTTTGCAATTGTCAGGCAATATTTTATTTAGCTGCATTAATACTGAATGCTGTGCATTCATCATCGGCTTTGATTGTGTCTCATCCAATCAGAATTGTTTTTAATTTACTAATATGCAAATTGTAGCCCAGAATATTATTTGCATATTATAACGCTGATCAATTCTGTGTCCAACAGATCATGTGGCTCCTCCAAAGAAACCGCCCCGTCCCGGCGCTCCGAGTCACCTGACCAACCTGAACCCAGTGGACAGTTACAACGAGGGCGTCAAGGTACTTCCTACAAAGTGAACTTAAATTAACCAGGCATGATATTGCATTAACATCTATCAGAGGTGAATGCTGAGATGTGTGCGGCATGCTGATTGGCTGTTTTGTTTTGCATGTCGCTCTCACGAACATTAAACTCCACAAACGCTTGAGTTTCCCGCACAGACACCCAGACAGAGTTCGCATAGAGTTGATCTGCGTCAGCAGAACACGGTCGAGTGGATCTGAGCTGCAAAACATAGATGATATTACAGCCAAACCTCAAAGAAAAGGGCACAAACACTCACTCAGTAGTGCACCAGAAGTTCAGCGAATAAAACTATCGCTTGTAGGAAAAATCCACATCCATCCTGTTTTCTGACCCTCTCCTGCACGTCACAGCTGGCTTCATTTAGTATTGTATTATATATACTAATATAGTTTTATTCATATTTTCAATTAAATTTATTTTTATATTTTCTGTTTTCATTTTAGTTAAAGTTTTGGTTCATCAAGTTTAACTAAATGAAAATATATTTTTAACATTTATTCACACTCTATCTCTCTCTCTATCTCACACACATACACACACACACACAGGGGTCACAACACGCCACACACACACACTCAATTGCGGCAAGAATTTTTTGGGTAACGTATTTATTTTTCTCGTGGCTCTTATATAAGAGGTCAGCTTTGCTTCTATTTTTTGGTTTTCCTGTTTTCTTAAGCTTCCACTGGATTCTCATGAGAAGCCTTTGAATATTCAGCTGGGTTAAATGTTCCAGAAAACACTGAAGAATATATTTTTCAGATGATCAAGAGAGAAGATCATTTAGTGTGTTTCACACACCTGTCTGCAAACCTTTACTGAACAGTTTAAATATCATGAAATATTCCTAGTTGATCTTCCACCCATATAAAGTTCCATCAATCCAGCAAACAGAGATGTGTTCTAAGAATGTTTTGCTAATGTTTCCATTGAGTTCCCATTCTAAATGTTCAAAACGTCCAGTTTATTAAACTTTTTTAAAATATATGTTTTGGCTAATGGAACATTAAGGGAACATTCCATTTTGCAAACATTATTGGAACGTTATTTTCTGAAACACATAGTAACAATCCAAAAACATTAGATGAACATGCAATTAAAATGTTTCAGGAAAAAAACGTTCCATGAACGCTGTATGAATAACATGTTTGTGCCAAAGTTTTGAGAACATTATCAAAGACCAGATAACTCTGAATGAACGTTCTGTTAATGTTACTGGAAGAACGTTTGCTCAACTTTGAGAGAACCTTGCAAAAACATTTTCTAAAGTGTGTTCCCTGCTAGCTGGGATATATCCATGTTTATTTATTTAATTTTTTTGTAAGAAGTATTTTTGTGCTTTTTTTCTTTGAGGCAGATTCTTGTGCGAATCCTAATGCTTTGAAAATTCAACAGTATCAAAAGTCCACAGAGAAGCTGAACTAACAAATCCCGAGACCTCCGTTCATGTTTCTTTTGGATGTAATTTAACATTGGAAACATCTGTAGTCAAACGGCCGTTTCCCATCACACACCTCAGTCGTGACACCTCCTCTGTACTTGAAGCTGCATGACTTTATTTGTTTTGATTTGTTTGTTTGTTTCACATTAATAACGATTTGTTCTGTTTTCCTGCATCCCGCTTCCTCCCCCCCACACCCGCTCACCTGCTTTATGATGCACTGTTGCATGTAGCCCTGGAGGGTAAGACCTGTGTGTGTGTGTGTGTGTGTGTGTGTCTGTGTGTGTGTGTGTGTGTCAGTGTCACATCTGTGTGTGTCTGTGTGTGTAACTGCATCTTATTTCGAAGGCTTCATCCTCCAAAGGCTGCATATGTCATCAAGGTCTCATTTATTAACTGTTTGATTGCAAAGTAAGAAAGAAATGACAGGATTTTACACCTCACAAGGAATAACTGTTAATTTTATTCTGGTTACTTTTCTTAAATAAGACACCCTTGATGATGTATGCAGCCTCGGAGGACGCAGCCTCCAAAATGAGACGCAGCGTGTGTGTGTGTGTGTGTGTGTGTGTGTGTGTGTGTGTGTGTGTGTGTGTGTGTGTGTGTGTTATTCACTGTATGACCACTAGTGGCCGCTGTTCTCACACTCATCTGTTTAAAGTCAACAGTGGTTGTTTTTATATACAGTAATGTAAATATATATGTTTCTGTTGAAAAATCTGTTTTAATTGTTCACAATGACAATGATAAAATTTATTAATTATAATAATGTCTTCATAAAATTCCAATTTTATTTTGATCATTTCATTTATAAATCACATTGACTGTCTTTATAAAATTTTAGGGGAAATCTTGAAAAAGTCAAGGAAATTCACTGGTCTAAATGTTTGGGAAACCAGAGCTGTGTTTGAAATCGCCCCCTATACCCTCATTCACTATTCCCTACATTAGCCCTCTAATGTAGTTCACTTGAAGCAGTGAATGAACATGAGTGAGTGAAATCAGACACTGAGTGTGTCAGAAGGGCTGCTGCTTTTGCATAGTTAGTGCTTGCTGTTTAATAATCATTTGAAACTTAGCAAACTGGCAGCTCCAGTAGTAATGAAAAGATTTATCTTGAACTCTGTCATGGGAACTAGCTTGTGTAAACCTTAATTAAACCATATAATAATCAATTAAAAATGAAATTTATACCTGTATGATATTACGCTGAACCCAAATTTTGGAAATATATATTTGGATGGTTGATTCAGCTGCAGGCGCCATTTTCTGACGAGAAGAGGGAATTCATTCAGCATGACTCTCAGTGCATTATGGGTTTTCTCTAGCCGTGCACATCAGTTGTACACTCGTTATTGTGGTGCTTTGAGTGCACTCGAAAACATCCACTATGGTTTCGGACACCACTACAAATGGCTGTCCCCTCAAATAGTGCCTTATTTAAGGGGTATAGGGGTGATTTCGGACACAGCCCTTGTTTCTTCTGTGGTTCAGTAGATCATGTCGAGCAGCTACTGCCCCCTGCTGTTTAAATCAAGTGCTGCAGCACACAGACTCTGATTTTCCATGTCATAATCCAGTGTTGTGTGTTTATTCTCAGATCCAGCCTCAGGAGATCAGTCCACCTCCTACAGCAAACCTGGACCGCTCCAACGATAAAGTGTACGAGAACGTGACGGGGCTGGTGAAGGCCGTCATTGAGATGTCCAGTCGGATCCAGCCGGCTCCCCCGGAGGAGTACGTCCCTATGGTGAAGGTCAGGAACATGGGAATGCTGGGATAATCACATGACAGCTTGTCTGAAGTGTGTTTGACGAGTTCCTCTGGTGTTTCCTCACAGGATGTTGGACTGGCCCTCAGGACGTTACTAGCGACGGTGGACGAGACGATCCCAGTGTTACCGGCCAGCACACACAGAGAGGTGAGACCACATCAGCACACTGCTTTACATAACCTCTCTTGATTGGCCAGTTTTTATTTAGATCATACAGTTTTTATTATTATTATTTTATTCTAATAAATCTTTTTACAGAATAGTGTTTTACTGTACTAATAGGGCCAACTATAATTTATTTATTTTTGTTGCAATAACCATTGAATTATTTGCTTTTCATTAATCAGCTGAAAATTCTGTCATTATTGTTATAAAAATATTCATTGGTTGCAGCAATACATACTATTTTTGCAGTATATATTTATTGTGAATTATCAATTATAATAATGATTCCAATTTTATTCTGATCATTTCATTTATATATAATTTATAATTATATTACTTATAATTAATTAAATCATAAACATGTCAATTAAAACATTTTAAAAGTCTCAAATTTACTAAAAAAGATACATTTTAGCATGCTATTTAAAATATTAATAATAATAAATAAAATTTAAAATAATTTTCAGTTTAAACCTAATTAATTATATATATGTTTGTGTCTATATATATATATATATATATATATATATATATATATATATATATATATACTAATATAATCTCAATACTCAAAATAAACTACTTGTGATGTTTCTGGTTTTTGTGTGTGTGTGTGTGTGTGTGTGTCATTTAAAGTGCGACTAAAAAAATGGTTTGCTGCACTTGTTTGAAGGTCTGCAAATTTTGTTCAAAAATTGTCTGATTATACATCCAAAATGACTATAAAATAAAAAAAACAAATAAAAATAATAATAATAATCATCATTAACAGTTTATGGGCCCCATTGACTTCCATTGTATGGAAAAAAAATATATACTAAATTTTTGGGTGAACTATCCCTTTAATTAGTTAATTTTCAAATATTAAACCACGAAGCTTTTATTTTGGCAGAAAACCACAGAGAGCCCTTAAAGCTTCTCTTTTGCTGACAACAATTCGATTAGGAGCACAGTTTCGTCAGAGCACTGATACGAAGCACTAAACTATTATTGCACTGAACACACCTCTCTCTGTCCTGTCAGATCGAGATGGCTCAGAAGCTGCTGAACTCTGACCTGGCGGAGCTCATCAGTAAGATGCGTCTGGCGCAGCAGTACATGTTGACCAGCCTGCAGCAGGACTACAAGAAGCAGATGCTGACCGCGGCTCACGCGCTCGCCGTCGACGCCAAGAACCTGCTGGACGTCATCGACCAGGCGCGGCTGAAGATGCTGGCTCACAACCGGCCGCACTAGTTTCTCCAGGATGGCTGGATCATTACGGAGGGACGCGTCACCACAGGAGGCCAAAAAACAACTTTAAACATTACAAAACAGATGCTACGTAAACCTTTTTAAGAGAGATTCTTCACCAGGAGAGGATATTTCAAACATATTTTGTTTTATAAGCGTCATGTTTATTTTATTTTGTATCCAGAAATGAAGTTCGTCTTTGTCGTCTTACTCAAACCTGCAACTGGAACCCGTTGAACTCTGAGCTGAGGTCACGCTCGAGCTTCTCCAATAATCCAAAGGCTTATCAACACGTGATTTTGTATTATGGATATGCTGATCTCAAACTTCAGTGATCGAGTTGCATCGAGGGCTTGTGCTTCAACAACATCCTCTGAGAAACTCAGGGGTTCGACGGCTGAAACGCTCTCATGTACAGAACTCGCCACGACTCTAAAGCCAAACCACAGTCATTTTTAACAGATTTTTAAAGAAATCACAGCTATTGTATGAAACTGCTTGACAAAGAGGGAAAATCAAGTCACCCTGACCTGAGCATAATATTACGTCAGGGGCCGAAGCGAATATAGTCACATATCAGTCACTTGAAGCACATATTGGTAAAATGATATAATCAAAGCTGCCTTCTGATTTCATTTCAAGAAACTTTTATTCTGTAAAATCATGTTGTTGTTTTTTACCACACACTAGGGTTGAAACGACCCCTTTGAGTTTGAACTAGTTACTTTTGTGTACAGAACAATCGTGAAATCCATTTTGTCATTGATATAAATTATTCTCAGGAAGAAGCAACTGTACAGATCTTTTAACTAATAAAATGTTATCATTATCTTTAGCTGTATGTGTCTTGGTCTTATTTCTGCTGGACTCTTATTATTCCTTTTGAGTTCACTTTTTTGGTTTCGTAATAAAAGTTTGAGCTGGTAATGATTGGGTTTTTAAAATTCAGTTTATTTCAGTTCATAGTTGTTGAATTTACTATATAAATGAGAAAATTAAAGAAAAATTTGAGTCATGTTTGAAAATGAAAATGATTGTCTGAAACCAAAAAATCTTGAACATGCTTTAAATAAAATCATCTGGTAAATTAGAGAACTTTTTGATGCAAATGAAATATTATGAAATATGGGCTTATTAAAGAACTAAAAAATTTTTTTTAGATTTTTTAAAGGGGACCTATAATGCCCCTTTTACAAGATGTAATGTAAGTCTCTGGTGTCCCCAGAATGTGTCTGTGAAGTTTCAGCTCAAAATACCCCACAGATCATTTATTATAGCTTGTCAAATTTGCCCCTATTTGGGTGTGAGCAAAAACACGCCGTTTTTGTGTGTGTCCCTTTAAATGCAAATGAGCTGCTGCTCCCAGCCCCCTTTCCAGAAGAGGAACAACAACAACAACGCTGGACGATCTCACACAGCCTTACATTGTTCAAACCTGGAGTCGACACTGATGGAGAGACTCAGGAAGAAGTTACAACTTTTAGAATGAAACTGGACGTTTCTGAATGGTTAGTGGATAAATTTATGTAGTTGCTGTGGAGCTGATTCAACTCATCGACTAGCATGTGCCGTCATGTTAATCTTTTGGGCAAATCCAGCATTGAATTGACCCTCGTTTGTGAAGCAGTCCGGTGTAAAATGACGGCATGTCAACAATACTCTACAACTCTTCCTCTTCTCTAAAGCAGCCCAACATGGCCTCACCAACATTTTTTGTGTTCTTGGGGGCGGGGTTTATGTAAATTTTAGGGTTTGTGATGTCACCAATCTGGTAAGAAGCTCGTTGTAGTCCTTAAACAGATTTATGTAAAAGAAAATATCTCCCTTTGCGCTGAACTTTGAGCGTCGTAACTTTGCAGATGTTAAGCTTAAACAGCAACATTACACACGGAGTAAAAAAAGTGAAATAATCAACCACCCATTTGCACTATGTAAGAAAAATGGTAAGGTGCTGGACACTATAATCATAATTAGTCTCTTGATTTCTGACTATCACTAGTGTATAATTGAGATTACTTACTTTAAATTCTAAATCTTTTTAAGTGGTATTACTTGCATAACATCTAAAACACCAAACTTTAAAAAAAAAAAAAATACTGAAAATGTTGCACAATCATATGTAAAAACTTTTAGACTTCAGGCTAATGTAAGCACATTTGTCCCCTATAAAGTACTTCACACAACAAAAAAAAAAGCATATTTTCCATTTTCACCCAAAAAATGCCTTAACTTTATATTAAAAACACCACAGCTTTTACTGTTTCATGAACAAAACTAAGTGACTTAAATTAGTGAATACTTCGATTAACTAGAACTAAACCCCAGACCAGCAATGACAAACAGCACTGACAGTTTCAATTTTTTTTATTAAAAGAACTGCTTTAGTCGAAAAGACCGAAGCCCATGTCGTCATCAGACTCCTCGGACTCTTCTTTCTTCTCCTCTTTCTTCTCTTCCTCCTTGGCTGTAATGCAAACAGAAGACAAGGTGAGAGTCTGAATGAAATCAAATGCACGTGTTGAAGCATCTGAACCGTGTCGTTACCTGGAGCGTCTCCACCTGCAGGAGCAGCAGCAACGGCGGCGGCCGGAGCGGCTCCACCACCAGCACCAACGTTACAGATCAGACTGCCGATGTCAATGCTGGCCAGAGCCTGAGCACAGGAAATGACATCAGACTTACATTCCAACAGAGGCAGTACTTAAACATTAACGCTCAATCAAGTTGCAATACTTGAATTAAGACACTAAGATCTTCTGTACTTGAATTTGACTTCTACATAATGGTAGACAATGTTTCCCAAACATCCACATGTAACCGTTTCCATCACCATCAGAAAGGATCTTAGGGATGCAATGGCTGGGAAATAACCCACCTTAGCGAAGAGACCAGGCCAGAAGGGCTCAATGGTCACACCGGCGGCTTTGATCAGAGCGATGAGCTTGTCCTCCTGCAAAACACAACCAGAGAACATTAACATCAGTTTGATTTGGATGCAGTATAAGGGTACAGTGATGGCGTGAGATGCTAATACCATGGTACTGTCAAAATGCTAAACACATGGTAGTACCAGGATACCGTGATGTGATACAATGGTATTCTTCCTAGAGTAAAGTGTAAATACCATGATATAAATTTAGTAATCACTAAGTATTTGATCAGTGGTCATACCACTTACTATAGTAGAACTGTGATTAGCATGGTAAAGTACAGGAATGATATCAAGAGGTAATACTCTATTGTATGATTACCAATCGCAAATTTTAAGAGTAAAGCACTTGTTTTCCTGAATAACAGTGTTAAAAAGTGGTAAATATTAAAACAGAAAACGCGCGCGCGTCTCTGTACGTTACTACTTTCCCACAACGCGTTCAAACTGTTGTTTTCAAACATGAAAACACACTATTTAGGTTCTAATAACACACTGAACATGTGCAGAAAAAAACAGCATATACAGAAACGTAAATCTCTTAAAATCACTAACATTTATGAGTGTCATATGTACACACATAGTGTCAGTGTCCCGGATGTTCGTGTCGCGCCGCCGGCTCAAACCCCTCACTCACCGTGACTGTAACTTCATCATCGTGGAGGATGAGAGCGGAGTAAATACAGGCCAGCTCGGACACAGATGCCATTGTTCTTTCAGCAGGTTACTGTTTCAGACGTGGATGCCTAAATTTGACGGTGCTAGTCGCCGGATTCAAAGGCCTTAGCTTCGTGCGAAGAACCGAGCACCTCAAACACAGCGATGTCAGTGAACGGAAAGGGCCGAAAAGGGGCGGGGCGATGACTTATATAGCCTTATGCGTCACTTCAGTGGGCGGGACAAGCGCAGAGAACAGAATGTGATTGGCCTGTCTGTTTTGTCAGTTATTTTTGACATCTGCGTGGTAATGAGAGCGTTGTATTTATTAGTTATAAAATTAAAGTAAATATAACAGGGGAAATATAAAAAGTTAAACATTAAATAAAAATGTTTTTTTTTTTTAATTTATTTACATGTAAATAAAATGTACATGGTTATTCAAAGTATACCATCTAGAAAGACATAATACTTTTACGTTAGATTTTTTTTAATGTATCTCTTTATATTTATAAATAAACCTAATAATATTCATAAATAAACATAATATATTAAATAAAAAATATATATATTACATTAAATGTATTAATATATTTATATTTCTAAATAAACATGGTACTTCAAAGTATACCATCTAGAAACATGGTAAAATCATGTTTTGTTTTGTTTTGTTTTTTGTAGATTTCATGTATCTGTTTATATTTATAAATAAACTTAATTTCATAAACATATCAATGGTGGTTCAGTAGGTAATAATAGGTCAGCAACTGCTGCACTGTCAAAAATTAGCATAAAAAAACGACATGCAAGTATGAAGACAGTGGAAGGCATAGAATGTTTAATAAAGTCTCTGTAATTAAACAGTTTTAACCACAGAAACACTTTTAATGGAATGCAACACAAATCAAACATCCATCATTCTCTCCAAACACACAAATAACAGTCATGTTACTAAAATGAATTCATATTCAGAACAAAACAGATAATTAATCTGAAACTCTGGTCTTTTGGCACCCTTGTGATATGGTCTTAATTTCAAAACACTATTTGAGACTGAATTAAAGGTCCCATCAAAATACATTCTGTAAATTTACACCAAGCTTTTCATGGTTTTTCTTCTTATCCTATAACTCAACATACAGCAACCATTTGAACTGTGACAGATGCTCCGACAGTGAGTAGAAGGTCAAAATCCTCTGTTTAGCGGAGCAAACTGAGCCCAAATAGACAAGTGCAGTGATGTCCTTTGTTTCTGAATCCGATGGCTGATCTCATGATAGTGCTGAGCTGTTCTGTCGTGTCGATGTCAGTCTTTATGGGATTTTCCTTTGGGCTTTTCATCGTAAGACACGCCGTACTCGTTCACTCTGGTTTTGTCCACTGGATAGAGCCTGAAAAACATCAACATCGAGTTTAAAATCAGTTCAACATCAAGGTCAGACTGAGGAAGAGGGTCCTCACCATCTCTGATACAGGTATACGAGGAACACCACGTCATCTCTGAAACACGCCAGCCGATGTGACGTGGGCATGGTGATGATGAACGCAAACACGTCGTCGATAAACGTATTGAAAGCCTGGTGAGAAAAACAAGTGTAAAAATTATAAGAAAACTAGGCCTCAATTAATGAAACACAAACCTTCAGACAAGCAATGATCTTCAATTTTTAGTCAATAATTAATGTATTAATCCTGAAAACTAATATAAATTGTTTTATTAAATTGATAGATTTTATCTGAAACTGTATTTGAATTATATATATATATATATATACACACACATACATAATTTATAAATGTATGAGGACAATTTAACCACTTAAATTTAAATTTCACAAGATAACAGAAAAACAATGAAAGCAATGTGAACTCAGTATCATGATTTTTTTTTTATAAATTATGATTAATTATAAAATTGCATTTTGTTCAGCTGTTTTTATGTTGTTTTATTAAAAAATAAAATACTTTAAAATAATGTACAATAACATAAAAATATGGAGAGTTGTTACATTGTTATATTTTTTCTGTCAGTTTTCACACCGGCAGTTTTTATACTGGTTGCTTAGAAAAAGAGTTCATTGTTAAAAATGATAAATAATTAAAATAACAAAATAAATAAATATATATATATATTTTGAGGGGGTTTAAAACTTTAAAAGCACTAATATCTGTCAAAACAAATACTGTCTCTGATATATCATGCATTATTAATGCAAACGGCATCATAAAACGATGAATGATTGTCTCTCACCTTGTACATAAAGGCTTTCCAGGGCAGATGAGCGACTGATTTCAGCTGTGAAAACAAATGCATTGATTACAAACTCAAACATGCATCAAACATCATATCATGTTTCTGAATACACTCAACAAACCTTGTAATTTACAAAGAGTTGAGGCAGCATGAAGAGGAATCCAAAGGCGTACACTCCTGAATGACAACAATGATCAATTACATTTCCATCAATAATGTTTCTAAATGATTAAATCAGTCAGAAAAAAATACAAAATGACACTTACCATTGACTAAACTGTTTATAATCCATGAGTACCAGCTGTGGAAACACATCAAATATTAATCATTTGTGCATGTTAAACACCTGAAATAACATTTTCAGCAAATCAGGCCATGAATATGTTCATGTGACTCGTCACCTTTTGTACTTGACAAACACGAGAGCGTAAACCGCCCCGCCGACACACAGAGGATACAGCAGATAGGACAGATACTTCATCGCCTGCTCGGAGAAACAATATTGAAATGTAACAACTGCGATATTCAGATATATCAAAACATAGTCATACGGCTGAATTCTGGATGAAGCTTGTTCTCACCAGTGTGTCATAATGTTCTGTTCGTTTCTCAGATTCGTCCAATTTCCCAAACTGAAGGATAGATCAGGGAACAATTCACAGTTAGAGAATAATCAGTGTTAACTTTGATTCAGAGCACTAAAGAAAAGAAACAATAAAGGTTTACCAGGAATGTGGGAGTCAAGCCTCTCCATATGACGTGGATTTTAAAAGCCTTTTTCACTTTCCACACCTGAAATAAAACAAGCACAAAGACCTTAAAATATACAAACACAAGAGCTGTATGTGTATGTCCATTATGTCCAGAAAGAATCTGCACAGAAAGAACAAAAAACACGAGTGCGATCTGACTGTACCTCGATCAGAGAGCCAATTCCAGCGGGAATCAGAACCAGGAGACTCGTCTGCTCATCCAGCAGATACAGGAAGATCACGATGGTGCTGAAACATCTCCACAGCACTGAGACACACACACATCAACATCAAAACTCACACTAAACCACATCCAACTATACGATATAAAGAAACAAATTCACTGAGTGATCGGGTGATAAGTGATTACCACACACATTTATACATAAAAATAAAATGGAACAATTAAAAAAAATTATGAAACTGTATATACTTTGAAGATAAATTAATACATATTAATATTACATCATTTTATATTAATATATGTTTAACAATTATTTAATTTATATTTTTATTTTTATAAATATATATTTTTATTTTATAAATATACTTTGAGGACAATTTAATATATATTATTATATTAATAAAATAATAGAAATATTACATAATGTTTATTTTTTTATTAATATTGTATATATATATATATATACAATTTATTTATAGTTATGTATAAAATACATACTTCAGGACAATTTAACCACTTAAATTTATATTTTACGATAACAGAAATATAAAAGAATTTTGTACAAATTTAAATATCTTGTAAAATGTTATTGCATTTTGTTTCGTTTATGAAATGGTCGCTCATTTGAACATTTTCAATACCACAAAAACTTTCACTTCCTCAACAATACTTTGCATGTATTACAGGCATGTAAATCAGTGGTGTGAAGGAGGGTTATTGTTCACAGACCTGCTTTGCTCGACATCCCAACCATGCTCTTCTTGTGTTTCCAGAAACTGATGTCATTTTTGAACGCCAGAAAGTCAAACAAAAGCTGGACAAAAACACAGCAATGTTTGAATGCGGTGAAACATAAACCCGCTCAGACTCAGCAGTATGAACATGATTCAGACAATATGATGCATCTCAGTGTAAAACACATCAACTTACATGAAAGGCGGCTACAAAGAAGGTGAGAGCGAGGAAATACAAGTTTGTGTCCACAAATATTCCCTTGATTTCATCCGCATCCTTTTCAGTGAAGCCTAAAGTCCAAAGAAATATATCCATGTTACTTTTATTTTCAATATTAATGTGGAAAAGTGTTTATCAGTCAGATAAATAAACTATATGACTTGATGGTCATATAATTTATCTAAATGTATAATAATTATTAATACATTTGATTTATTACATTCGATATTCCTGTTTCAGATCTTTAAGTAATAAACTTAAGGCCATGCAATCAATCAGGTAATATTTTTTATTTTTATGTTTGAAAACATTTATTAAAATACATTTTCTTAAATCATCGAGGCACTCAATTTCACATCAAAACCTTAACCGTGATAAATTCGCTTTAACACAGCCTCAAATGGCTTATTGCTTTAATTACCCACGAGTCAGCAGATTCTTACCAAACTGTTGAAGTGAATAAACGGCGTCCTGCATATGGATCCAGAAGCGCAGTTTCCCCAGAGCGATGGAGTCGTACGAGATGGTCAGAGGCAGTTCGGTGGTGCTGCTGTTGATTTCCTGCAGTAAACACATCATCACTCAGTGTGCACCTTCACTACAGGAGCGGCAAGAAAACAGCTGGAATGTAGAGAATTAAAGGTGCGGTACCATTAAATCCTTCACTCTGTTACTGAGCTCATCTACAAACAGCAGCGGCAGGTAAATCATCTTCTTGCCGTTCTGATAACTGCAGGACAAAAAGGTAATTGTGAATTAGAGGCGAACAAGATGACCAAATTCTTATATCACAGTATAAGATAGCTGTGTGAATGTTTACATCGTCTGAAAAACAGTATTATCGCACAGTTCTGTATACAAAGTTCGATATATATAATATTAAACTTTATCCACATACATACAGTGCACTTACATTTAACAATATACTATACAGCAAATCTCTAACTCCTGTTTTTTTTTTTATTTGGTCGCTATAATATCACCCAGCTCTCTATATAGTGTTGAATATATATTATAGTATGTCCAACTTTATTCACATTAATACAGTATATTACTCATATAGAGTGCAATATACTATATAAAAATTGCTTGTATAGTCGCAAAATTTAAATATATAACCCAGCTCTAATCTGCTCAATGCGACTATAAGGCATGAAGGTATTAGGATATTATAAACATTGACATCATGACAGTTTTAGAACAATGTGTATTGTAAAAAGTGCTATACCAATAAATTTGACTTGACATTAATTACTTTATATGTTTTTAATGTGATAAAATCACTGTAACACATGCCAACTCATCTCAGTGCATATTGTTTTTGGCAGCGGCTATTTACACTAAGTGAAAATAGAAATAGATTATATTTACACTATGTAAAAATAGCAATATTTTCTTTGGAATAAGTGTAAATAGTAGTTATGCTATTTCTACTTGTAAGTAGTGGCAGATACTATTTGCAGGTATGCAATAATAACAGAGTGTAAATGATTATATTTATTAAAATTATTAAATGGATGCTGCCTTATTGGGACAATAAAGCCCTCCCTACACCTAACCCTACCTGATAAACACTTTATTATTAAACACACATTAGACACTTTATTTACACTTTTTGAATATTTTCTTAATTTTTATTGAAAATAAATGCCTTTCCAATCTGATACGTTATGGAAAAAGCTTATTCGAACTCAGGTCAAATTGTGTCAAAAAATTCTGTCACGTGCCTTACCCCTACACTATTGCTACTGTTGATAATCCACCGTCTTCAGTAATTTTGTCTGGCCCAAACAGACGTCAGTGGGCGGAGTTAGTGTAAATAGCCTCTGCCAACAAGACGGGCTCTTTGCACTAAATGTAAATGGATACTCTGATTGTTTTATCTTTAAGTCATAACACAAAGGACCATGACAGACTCACACTCTCATGTAGCGGTGCACGTCTCCAGGCAGGGCCTCTCTGTCAAACTGGAAGTTCTCGGACACCACGTTCAGGGTCAGACGGGAACGCCAGTGAGAAACGGGCCGGTCCAGCTCGGAGTCGCTGCTCTGCTTTTGCTGATCCGGTTTCTGTATAGCAATTGGATTCATTTATATAATGTAAACAGACGCATGGAAACAAAACTCTTTGTTCAGGTGCAGGAAATGGGCATCAGCTCACCTGCGGGTCATCCTGTCCCGTGATCAGGCTGATCTCCGGAGGTTTTGGCAGCATGTATGTGGTCAGTTGCGTGACTAAATGGACCTGGTGCGGATCCTGCCATGGCGTGACTCCAGCCTGGTGCAGAAACACCATAGCGTACAGTGTTCCATTTTTGCGTGTCTTTTTCGGCAAAGACACATTAATTAACCTTAAAAAGACAGAAGTACAACTGTGAGAAAGAAACTTTGGTATGCAGTAGTTGACTAAAACACACACTAATGAAGTCCTACAGGACAAGAATGCAGAGAAACAGTGATATGATGAGTTATTATGTCTACTAGACCCCGTCGCCTTTACCTCTCAAACCTGGTGTTCACATCAAACTCTTCCTCTCTGTGGATCAGACTGTGTCCTCCATCAGCATTCGGTCTCAATGCAGTGTAGATGCTGAGCTGATAAAACACATCCAAAATATCACTGTTATTGCACATGTTCTTATATATTCCCATTGTTTACTGAAATATATTTTGTACTGTATAATGTTGATTGTACATGTCTGCTAATCCTGGGGATTTCTAACTGGGGTCCAGGACATGTTTAGAGAAAAACAGTTTACAAAATCTAAAAAAGAAATAAAAAGATTAAAATAAAGAAAAATTTGAGTAAGAAAAATAAAATTGATTAAAATAAATAAATTAATAAAAAAATAGGGTTAAAATAAAATAAATAAGAATTAGATTAAAATAAATAGATAAACAAATAAAAATTGGATTAAAATCAAATAAAACATTATATAATATATAAATACATTTAAAAATAAATAGTTGAATAAAAATTATATTGAAATATATAAACAGGTAAATAAGTACAAATTAGATAAAAATGAGATGAAAAGAAATAAATCAAATAAAAATTGCATTATTGTATTGATTATTGAAATTGATAATAAATAAATAAATAAATAATTAAACAAAGAACATCTAACAGTGCAGTGCTATAATGAGCAGAAAAAAAATTAATAAGTAACTTAATAGAAACTAAATATTTTCCAAATAATATTTTAGACATATTTATAATATTAGTTTTTCATAGTATAAATTTAGTTTTTATACAAGAAACTATATAAATAAAATTTTTAAAAAGGGGCCCTCGCAATGAAGATGATCATCTTTGGGGGTCTGTGTGGCATCTAAAAGATTCAAAATCCCTTCCTCACATTTAATATTATTTATATTTAAATTAATTATTAATAATCTTCTTTTTTATGTGCCAATGTGTCCATCCATAAAGACCTGCTCAGGCCTGGTTTCACGTGAATTTTTTAAAAGAGAAGTTGTAAACACTCAAATATGACAGCAGCACTTGACAGTCTTACCTGCAGTCGAGGATTTCCGGCCAGGTAAGGTGAGATACAGTTGTCGGTTTTGGGTTTTTCACAAGGTTTAGTGTAAACTATCCCATACATGACCCAACATGTGTGCAGCACATACAGGAGGAAGACCCCGACGATGAGGCTCGTGAACGAGGTTTTAGGAAACATCATGAGTGCATCAATGACAGCACACAGCTTCAGCGGACAGACGAGAGCAAATGCTGCTGTTCAACATGCTGTTTGGACGCTTGATGCGGAAGATAAAGATGAAGAACAGGATGAGATCAGCTGTCAATCAGTCCTGATGCACAGCCACTAACACACGTCACTCTAAATCTACACATCAGTATCGTTTATAACATCTTCAGTGTGTTATTCTGATATTTGATCCGGTTTCCACTCCAGCATCCTCAGAAATCCCGTGTAAAGTCATCGGTGATTCCTCATGATAAAGCGCGCGCGTTTAATTTCTTTAATTTATCCCTCGATTCACTTTTGACGTGATGTTTCAATGAGTGCTCACTTCCGGGATTCACTTCCTGTTACAGGGTTGCCAGATTTGAATATTAAATGTTTTGGCCAAATTTTAAAAAAAAAGCAAGTTCTTTAAAACCTTTAAAAGCCATTTATTGTGACACGTATTTGTAGGTCCATAATCCAGCCGTTCATATAAAGACTTTTAAATGTGTTATAAAAATAAAAATATATAAAAGACACAGTTTAAATTAATGTTATTCGCATAAGTTTTATTTAAGATTAAAGATACATATAACTAAATATTTTATTTGTATCTTCTATTATGTGAATGATTTTGGGTGTGTAGTGGCAACACTTGCGTCGATGATTCTGCTTCCGTTTCGCACAGGAAGTGATTCCTCTCATAGCTCCAGTAGCTTCCGACGCTTTTCTGTCGTTTTGCGCTACAATTTTTTCTCACTTTGGTGGAGGATTTACTCTCAAAGTCCACCGCCAGCATGAAACTCGTCAGGTAATAAACCTCTATAGGTCTCATATAATCAATATGCACAAAGTATCTGCAGCGACATGTAATATAATTTAATGGATGGAGTCAGATTTGATGTAGCAGTTGGTTAGCTGTTAGCTTCAACGGGCGGGAATGAATGAATGTGTGTTTGTTTGTTTGAGTTTCTATCTTATTACTGCCGTGTTTTAAATGCAGCTGTTTGATTAATTAATAGTTCGTGGGATTATCCTTAGATTTATGAAATTATGCATTTGGAAGATTAGTTTGTAGATGCTGGGCCTTAAATCTAACAAATGCAGCAACAGAAGCAACCACTTTTAAATGCCAGTAACTTTATTGTTGCTAGAGATGCAATATGCAAAATACATATTTTATGTTATTAGGCAAATATTATATAATTAAGACAAAGTGGAGAGGTTTAAAGTACAATTTCATATTTCTATTTCTAGCAATCAAATTCACTACAACAAAAACAAGTCTGAAAATGCTTTAAATGTGATCTGTACAGTTGTAAGGTCTGTTTGTTGTTGTGATGAGTATTTTAGTCATTGTTTATGATTGATCCTGCAGGTTTTTGATGAAACTGAGCCATGAAACAGTCACCATTGAGCTGAAGAATGGCACACAGGTCCATGGCACCATTACAGGTAAATATGATTCAAAGTAGTGCTAATAAGTGAGAGAAGTATGAATTTTTACACTGGTGTATCTGCTTCAAGTTTAAGTGGAATTCTTAAATGGATAGTTCACCCAAAAATTAAAATTATCCCATAATTTACTCATCCTTGGTGTAAATGACTATCTTCTTTCAGCCGAACACAAATTATATTAAAAGAAAATATTCTGGCTTTTCCAAGCTTTGTATTGGCATTGAATAGAGCCAGAGTTTTTGAAAATCCAAAAAGCATGTCCATTCATCATAAAAATAATCCATACGGCTCCATGGGGTTAATAAAGGCCTTCTGAAGCAATGCATTGTTGTAAGAAAAGTATCCATATTGAAACCTTATAAACTATAATCACTGGCTTCCGACAACTGCTGTACACGAGTCAAGTTCTGGAGTGAACTCCGAACCGATGTAGGCCAGAGATCTCCAAACTCGGCCCTGGAGGGCCGCTGTCCTGCAAAGTTTAGCTCCAACCCCAATTAAGCACACCTGAACCAGCTAATCAACGTCTCACTTGGCATACAAGAAACTTTCAAACAGGTGTGTTGGAGCTAAACTCTGCAGGAAAGTGGCCCTCCAGAACCGAGTTTGGAGACCTCTGACGTAGGCATAGCGTGAGCTTAGGTGAGAATTGACGAACGTGGAAACGCAGGATAGAGCAAAACAAAACACCGGTCAAGAATTAGAAGTCTAAAATGAGAAGTTTTAAAGAAAAATTGAGGATTTCGATATAAGAGAAGAGGAGCTACGTCATACGTTAGGTCAGAGGTCACTCTTCTGCCAAAACTCGACGCGCTTCAAGCTGGATTTACACTGCACACGTCTGCGGCGTGTTACGGCTCCGACGTGGCCAACGGAGTAGATCGCGGCCACTCTAGTCGATGCTTGTTTACACCAGCCGTGCAGTTCAAACACAAAATAAAGTCATAATAATCACCCTGTGTAAACTCCTGCTCATATTTCACATCACTAGGAGGCCAGAAACTGACGACAAGAGATTCGAAGTTTAAAAACTTGAAATTTTTTTGTTCTTGTTGTCCATAACTGGACTTTTAAGTGTATTAACTTTGTTTGTAGGCTACAGCAAAATAAAGTATGGCATGGCAATAAACACAATTAAACTAGACAAAATATAACCATTTAGCCATTAAAAACACAAAAAAACCAAGGAAAACAACATCAGACAGGCAAATCTCGTGGTCTTACGAATCCAGCCGCTTCGCTTCTGAAATGCTCCTGGTGTGAGTTGACGCCGTGTAGAGGACAGAACAAAACCTCGCCGGAGATGTAATGCGCCGCAGACGTGTGCAGTGTAAACAAGCCGTCAGAAGTCCTTTATTAACCCCTGAAGTCATATGGATTACTTTTATGATGGATGGATGCACTTTTTGGAGCTTCAAAAACTCGGACACTATTCAATGCCATTAAAAAGCTGGGAAGAGCGTGAATATTATTTAATATAACTCTGATTGTGTTCGTCTGAAAGAAGATAGTCATATACACCTAGGATGGCTTGAGGACGAGTAATTTTCATTTTTGTGTGAACACTTTAAGTTGAACGATGGCTTTATACTTTTTCTTTGAATCCTATGAACAGGTGTGGATGTCAGTATGAACACTCACCTCAAAGCTGTGAAGATGACCCTCAAAAACAGAGAACCCACTCAGCTGGAGTCTCTCAGTATCCGTGGCAACAACATCCGCTATTTCATCCTGCCCGACAGTCTTCCTCTGGACACGCTGCTGGTCGACATCGAGCCTAAAGTCAAGTCAAAGAAGAGAGAGGCTGGTGAGTTACGGAAAATATCATCTAAACTGATGACTATGAAACTTGGGCATTGACTGATTGTCTGTGAAAATGTATAATTGTTTTCCTTGCCTTTCTTGCAGTTGCTGGCCGCGGTCGAGGAAGAGGACGGGGTCGTGGCAGAGGAAGAGGACGTGGCCGCGGCGGGCCGAGGAGATGAATCTCTTAAGTACATTAGTGGGCTTTGTACAGCATTTTTTTGTTCTTTATTTTGAGAATATTTTGATTCTGACTTGTTTGCATTTTGTACATTAAATTCATTTCTTTTGAAAGCTGTTTTGAGTCTTTTGTTTAAATGCTGCTGAACTGTTTGTGATAATATAAGGCAGTGATGTTTCTGGTTATTTTTCTACATATCAATAAACTGCTCTATTGAACTTGTCTAGTTGTGTGCTGAAGAATGTTCAGTATTAACATGTAATAGTGTTGGCCTTATTATTATTATTATTATTATTATTATTATATAAAAAAAAGTGAGTTTGAACAATACCTAATTGAGTTTTCTCTTTGGTTTATTCAGTGTATTTACTGGAAATACAATGGAATTTTAATAATATAATTTCTATAGCTAAGACACTTCTGGGTATCAAAAATGCAGTGTCGTTTATTATTGTTGCGTTTATTATTGTTGACCCAAAATGACTGGAAACGTCCTGAAACTTTATTATAATAAAAATTTGTGGGAACAAAAAGTCAAAAGTGACGATAATTTTAAGACAAAGAAATGTTAAAGTACCCCAACATTGCCTAAACGTCACTTTTACACTAATTTCAGCGCGCTAGTGAGCGGGACTTCTATTTTGAAAGTTGTGGTCGTGACGCCGCAGGGGTCAGTTCTCCTGGCTAGGAAATCGAGGTCGATTAAGATCTTTTTGCGTGTTGATCAAAATGCTAATTATTTGTTAACTATCATTAATTGTATTTTTTTCTTTTCAAATGTTGTGAACTAAATCGTTCCTACCTCACCGTTTTCTTGTGAAAGTTGCCGAGTCATTCATTCTAAAGAGTCGACTCACGAGAACGATTCCAGAGCGAAGGTTATAAAAACCCTCAGGGTTTGTTTTTGAAAGCGATTCTGTGTTTCAACCTGACGTGTTTTCTTAAAGCACGGCGCTGGTGAAAATGGCATCCAGAGGTTGTTTTCTGTATTTTGCTTATGGCAGTAATTTACTGAAAGAGAGACTGCAACTGAAAAACCCATCAGCTGTCTTTCACTCCGTCGGCAGGATACAGGTAAACAAACACATTATTTGATGAATAATTACCATAATATTCAGTTAATGAATGGACATAAGCACATAGAACGACAAACTTATAGATGTTAGAAGTCTGGTCTACCTTAAATTTACCATGGTACCAGGTTACTAGTGAGTTAACTGCGGTAAAATTTGTGGAGAAATTGCATTGCCACCACTGTCATAAAAATAACTAAAATAAAAAAGAAAGGTTTTGTAAGAAAATGGCATTCTGAAACAATCTTTACCATGGTAAATTTGTGGGCTTTTTTTTTTTTTGCTTTAAAGGAATCTATATAGTTTCTTGTACAAAGATCAAATTTTTTACTGTAAAAAAAGTTGTGTATATATTATTTGGAAATTATTTAGTTTCTGTTACATTAATTACATTTTTCTATCCGTCATAGCACTGTACTGTTAGATATATTATTTATTTACATCTAGTTTTTTCTTTATTTTAATCTAATTTTAATTTATTACATATTAAATTTTATTTGAAGTATTTTTGTCTTTAAAAACGAATGGCTCTTTAAACATACTGTAAATAACGTGTGTTGTAATCACAAACAAAAAAGTATCATAATACATCATGATGTTTGAAGTACCTTGAAATACATTGTACACATAACATGGTACCCACACATGTTAATCATACAGTATTGTGGTATATATCATTGTCTGATAAGGCATGTACTGTTTTTCAGGACTACAGGCTGAATTTCGGTCTTTGGGGTGACTGCACTGACTGTGCTTGGCACGGTGGAGTCGCCACGATACAGGAGAGTGAAGGAGACGAGGTGTGGGGGGTCGTGTGGAGGATAGACAACCAAAACCTGCCCAGTTTAGACCGGTGAGATCACCTAGGATTGTGATGTCTCCCAAAACCACTCTTTCATCTTTAAAGATCATAACTTTTCGTATTATGATCAGTATTGTATTGGATACTGCACCCTTTCCACAGAAAAAAAAAAAAAAAATTCAGATCAGTATTTCATGTCCATTTATTTATTTTGTAAGTAGCTGTGCATCATGCTGGTTTACTGTACATTATGTCCTATAAACATATAGTAGAAAAGATAACTGTTTAGTACTTTTGTTATGATAAAATACAGTAGTCAACATTTGAAGTGGATCAAAAAAATCGAAGTTCATCAAAGTTGTCCTAAGAACTAAGTTGTCCTAAGAAAAAGGTTTTAGGACAACTTTGATGAAAGGTTTTGATCCACTTCAAATGTTGACTACTGTAGTACACTGCAGGTCCGTCGCCAAGGGGGGGCATTAGGGGGCAGTACCCCCCCAGATGACACAACGTGCCACCCTAATCTTATGGTCATTCAGCAAATTTACGATTGAGAGCAAAAACCTTATTTCTGTGGATTTGGCCATTCACGTATTCCATAACGAAATGTCTTCAGCAGCATTTATCTCACAGGAACACTATCTCTACAACGGTTAAATAACACATTATCTGAGATTGCGATGAACTAAAATGAGTGAGATTTAGGGAGCGCCCTTTGTGCGCTTTCTGCCAAATCCCGCATCTGTTAAAATTAACAGTGGTTTGTGAACGTAGACGCTTTATTAACAAATAAATTATCAGCAGTGTTTATGTTTGGATATGTAGGTTGTGCAGTGGCAAGTAACTTAAAACTATTTCAAGGAAATCTATTTAAATGTGTTTTTAAATGGGAATCGCATCTCTTTACCCTGGAGTTGGTTCACCCTCCGCCTATGATTAGAAAATTCATAGTTAACGCATTATTACACAAAACGGAACTTGAAACATAATTAGGCTATATTTATAATTGACTATCGCTTGAGACCCATCACCTCCAACTATTTTAATGGTGAGTAGCCTACAAGTCTTTGTTGCACATCAATATGCTACAAATGCAGGACGTTTTTTTGTGTGTGGTGTAAATATAACTTATTCTGAAGCAGTATCTCATCTCATTTAAATCTGCATTTTTGTGATATTTACCCCAAAGACTTTTTTTTTTAACCTTTATAAAGGGTATTTCCCCCCTAACCTTATTAAATGTGTGCTGCATCTTTCATTTTAATTTTTTTATTTGATCATTAAATTCAATTAGAATAATTAGACACACAGGGCTATTATCAATCAAATCAAATCAGTGACACTAATAAATGACAGCTGCTTTAAATAAGAGATTGTTTTAAATATTTTTTTTAAAAATACAATTAAGAAATTTTGGGGAGAAAATGACTTTTAAACATGAAACTAAAATGCCAGTAGGTGGCGGCATTTGACCACCTTAATGATTGAGTCATTGAGTCATTCATTCAAACGATACGTTCAAATGGCCGATTCATTCAAGAATGAGGCAGTTGTTTATGAATGGGTCATTGAATCTTTGATTCAGCCGATTCGTTCAAAACGCTGAATCATTCAGTGAAGAAAGATGGCTGAGTGTTGCTGTGAGGTACGTGTGCTGTGGTTCTGTTGTGATCTTTGTTTGGAACTGTTTTCGCTGCTGAAATAGAACAAAAACAGTCAACATTTCGTCTTATGTAAGTGACTTAATATTAACTATTTGTTTATTTAACGTGAAATCAGTGTCGCATTTGGTAACGTAATCGGGAGGACAGCACTCTCGGTCGTGTGATGTTGCTTAACTGTATCATATGTTATAAATATAAAAACTCCACATTTTGAATTTTTACCACATGTTAACTGAGTTTCTTTGTGTGTGCTGTTCTCATTTGTTTCGATTTCTGCTCGAGATGAGCTGCACGAGCCTCAACAGCGCAAGGCCTACATTATTATCCACTATCGATCCCCATTTACACCAAATGTATTAAAATCAGAGTCATTCTCTAGTTTTAGGTGTAGTTTGGTCAAATTTGGATGGACTATCTTGTGTTTTGGTGTTAATATAGTGTATTTCATTAATAATAAATATTGTTTTGGTGAGTCTGTTTCTCGGATCATAAAAATGTGTGCCCCTCTATGAAAGTGAAATGCCCCCCCATTCTGTTTGTTCTGGCGACGGCCCTGGTACACTGGTTAAAAAAGCCATGATATCTGCTTCCATCGTCTGCTTAATCAGATGAACACATATAGGCAAATGCAGATTTTACACAGGAACACAGGAACTAAAATATCTGCATTTAGGCATGTATTTCGTATCTTCACATGTTTCAGACAGGAACAGGTTCATGAAGGTGTGTACAGCCCATTAGAGGTCAAAGTGGAAACAAAAGAGGAGCCGCTTCTCTGTCGGACGTACAAGATGAACAATTTCAGACCCTGTCCACCTTCACCACAGTATAAAAAGGTACATTTTATTGCATATCGTGAGCCTGAATGACCAAACCAAAGCATAAAGTTTAATTAAAGAGCGCAAAGTGAACAACCCACATCTTTGATCAAATATTAACAAGTGCTTCAGATGTTCTCAATATAGTTGTCTTTTAATTGATGACTGTCTAGTTGCATACTGTATCACGAAAAGTGTCAATGAAGAGTCTCTTATTCACACTGACTGTTTATCTCATCTCATTCTTCATCTAGGTTGTGTGTTTAGGGGCTCAACAGAACAGCTTGCCTCAAAACTACATACAGAAGCTTCTGGCTCTGGAGACAAACAACTACAGCGGCACTTCCATATTGGATCAGATTACAGACATCAAGAAATGACCTGCAGGAAATTGTGTATTTTTTACCTTACTGATCAAGTACATTAAGAATAAATACACGTTTTTAACCTTTGTGTTAGGTTGAACTCTATTGTAATATGGTTTGAACAGAAGATACACAGATTGTTACAAATGATATTATTATGTAAAATGTGGTACCAGTACAAATGTCAAAAGAAACAAAAGGTTTCTTTGTTTGACTTTGGATCAAGGATTGGATCATTAAAGTTACACAAACACATCCATGTGTGAGGATCACTATGAGTTTGTGTCTGTTGATTGTGATGTGTCTGTAGTGGCTCTTTATTCACCATCAGCTGATCCAGAGAAGGTCAGGCTAATATCTAAAACATGTAGGTAAAACACAGACAGTCAAATGTGTGTAAAATTACCGCATCATCCACTTTAGAACAACTAAAACAAACTATATGCACTATTAGTGAGAGATACCCTGTGATACATGGTGTCAACTACAGTAGATATATCTGAAAAAGCCATTTTAACTATTCAGGTTTTGACCTTTGACTCTTATCCATAATAATACTCTTTGTGTCGGATTGTTTTTTATGATAACTAAAGTGCTGAATTCTCCCAAAATACATCACTTTGGGAGAAAAGGAGGAAATTATAGGAAATTATTATATTCTTGTTTTGAAATAAAACTAAACATTTGGCACATCAATAATGCACTACTGGGTTAAAACTCAAACATGTTTTTCATCATAAAACTCTGCTTAATATCAATAATTAGCAACCAATTAAAATGTGACCATTTTTAATCATCCCTACTCACAGAAACGTCTTCAGTTCATAATGTGGATCACCCTGCAGATCGGAGAGCTGATTCAGAGCTGGTTCTCCTAGTTTATTCCATGACAGATTCAGATGTCTCAGGTGTGAGGGGTTTGATCTCAGAGCTGAAGCCAGAGCAGCACAACCTGCATCTGTGACACGACAATCACTCAACCTGTAGAGAACAATGACATTCTTCAGTCTCTCAGTTCAAGATCTATAGCTCAGATAAACAGGGACTTCACAATCAGAAAGAGACTTAATCCACAACATGATTAACAGGTCCAGCTTATCAGCTTCACAACATCTCTAAGAAATGAGACTCACCTGTGTTGTGTGTGAGACTTTTTTTTAGAGATTTGGCTCTCCATTTATACTTGGTACATTTCCTGACATGGATAAAACTACAGATGATCCTACATCCATGTCAGAACTGCTACAGCTATAAACTATTTGTGAATATTTCTTTGTGAGTATCTGTGTGTGTGTGTGTGTGTGTGTGTGTGACTCTCAGAGAGATGATTTACCACAGTATCTCCAGTTTACAGTGAGGATCCTTCAGTCCATCAGAGAGCAGATTCACTCCTGACACTCCTAGTTTATTCAATGACAGATCCAGTTCTCTCAGGTGTGAGGGGTTTGATCTCAGAGCTGAAGCCAGAGCAGCACAACCTTCATCTGTGACACCACAGTCCCTCAATCTGTAGAGAACAATGACACTCTTCAGTCTCTCAGTTCAGGATCTACAGCTCAGATAAACAGGAACTTCACAATCAGAAAGAGAGACTAATTCTACATGGTGCTTCAGGGGGTTAATTTCGATATCTTTAAAAAATGTTAATCTTTAGATTTTTTATGCGAGTTACACAAAATCTAAATGAGAAAAAATACTGAAAAACTTTTGTAAGATATGAATCAGAAAATATTGTACATGTTAATAATTCATTGTATCTGGAATGGTCTGGAACCGATGAACCATGTTCAACAGCAAACCACATGTTTGCAAAACAGCTTATTATCACTTTCACAACATCTCAAAGGAATAATGAGACTCACCTGTATTGTGTGTGTGGTGTTTTTATAACAGTGATTTGTCTCTCCTTTTTGCACTTGGTAAATTTCCTGACAAACGGCTAAAACTCTACAGATGATCCTACATCCATGTCAGAACTGCTATAACTATAAACTATCTGTGAATACTTCTGTGGCAAGGGGGGCGTGGTAATGCGCAGGAGAACGGGTCTGGAGACGAGCGGGGATAAGGAGGACAAGTACATGAAAACTAACACCTGTTTCTGTCAGCGCCAATAGCCTCGTGGGCAGCACCAACAAATAGCGCCGTTGTGCTTCAGGTGACCCGAGTTCGAGTCCTGGCTCGTGGACCTTTCTTAATCCCCCCCACCCCTCTCTCACCTACTTTGCCTACTATCCTATATTTAATAAAGGCAAAAATGCCAAAAATAAATCTTAAAAGAAAAAAATGAACACCTGTTTCTGTTTCTAGCGATTGGAGGAGAGATGGGATATAAGCGTCCCACAGACCTGGGACAGGGAGAGAGACTCCAGACTTCTTCGTCCTTCTTTGTTTGAATTTCTTTGTGAGTACAAGTGTGTGTGTGATTTTCAGAGAGATGATTTACCTCAGTATCTCCAGTTTACAGTGAGGATCCTTTAGTCCATCAGAGAGCAGATTCACTCCTGATGCTCCTAGTTCATTCCATGACTTCAGTCTCTCAGTTCAGGATCTACAGCTCAGATAAGCATAAACTTCACAATCAGAAAGAGAGACTTAATCAATGGCACGATTAACAAGTCCAGTTTACGGTGAGACCCGCTTTTACATTGTGCTTCAGGGGGTTCATTTCAATATCATTAAAAGAATGGTAATCTTTAGATTTTTATATGAAATCCCGCAAAACCTTCAACACATCTGAATGAGAAAAATACTAAAAAAAACATACTGAAAAACTTTTGTAAGATATGAATCAGAAAATATTGTACATGTTAATAATTTATTGTATATTAACATTTTTTTGTTGACAATTGACTCAGGCTACAGATTTTCTATATAGCTGTGCTAGTTTTATCTCATATTTCTTCTCATTTAATAAGATATTCCAGTGAGATCATTTTATTGCAATTTGAGTTTGATTCTGTCATATTTCCACCACATTTTGTGTAGCCTGTAAGCAGGGCTGGAAATGGCTGAGATTCACTGGGGGGACTCTATATGGGAAGGATTTTTTTTTTTTTTTAAACTTTCAATGACTTTTCAGATGTATTTAAATATAAAATATTATATAATTACATAATATGCTAACATTAAACAGGCCTATTTCATGTTTCCTCCAAACAATATTTTCTTAATTATCAGGCAGACACATGAAAGGTCAGTGAACAACATTTATGAATTGCGTGTGTGGCACAAACATGTTCATTCAACAGAATCTTTGCTTGGAGAAAATTACCAGTTTGATTTTGGCCAAATTAAAGACACATTGTCTAGGAATTTGCATATGTGGTGCATACTGAATTGAACAGGTCACAAACATTTTAAATACATTTGTCCCCTGAATGTTTTGGATGGCTACCTAGAAATTATAATAATATTCACTCATCCCTTTTCTTAATGGTTAAAAGGGTTAAAAAACTTTTTGTTTTGAGGATGTTACCATAGACATGGAGTTTTTTTAAAACATTGATACCTGAACATGCAGTTCTATTTTAATATTCGCTGAAATAACTTCTTATACAACTGAACATGTTAATTCTTGGAATACAGCCAGGTGTTTCCTAATGGGCATATCTGTCATATTAGCAGAACACATTTTACACATGAGGAAAACTAATGTTTAGTCAATAATTCAAGAAGATCCATGATTCTAACTTGTACTTGGCCTTATGAAAAAGTAGTTCTTGTAATTGTTTAACCATAGTATTTGTTACAATAAGGAAATAATTAAAGCTAGACCATTGATGGCTCCTCATTGCATGCTTAGAGCAATGTTAACTTTTTCTCTCTTTTTTTAAATCTATTCCCTTAATAGATTATAAATTCTTTAACAAGATAGTTAAAATGTACCACAATAAATACAATAGAACGTGATCAATTCTAGGAAAGATGGTCATGAGAAGTTTAAAAAGCTTGCAAGATCATCATGTTTTACCCTTTTTAGTGGCTCCTGACACTCCTAGTTTATTCCATGATAGATCCAGTTCTTTCAGGTGTGAGGGGTTTGATCTCAGAGCTGAAGCCAGAGCAGCACGGCTGCTTCATCTCTGACACCACAATCACTCAACCTGTAGAGAACAATGACACTGTTCAGTCTCTCAGTTCAGCACTGTAAAAATCCTTTCGTTTTTACAGAGAAAACTGTCAGCTGCGGTTGCCAGAATAATTCTGTTGAAGTAACAATTTACAGAACAAACTGTAAATTTTAAAATTGTAATTTACAAAAAAGGCACTGCTACTAAATTCTGTTTTGTACCTTTAACATGTATTGACAAGCACAATAATAACACTCGGGTGAAGAGAAAGCATATGATGAATCAAAGTTCATCACAAGTAGCTTTTCCACAAGTTGAGATAAATACTAATATACTGTATATATAGAAGGTGCACAGTGTCATGAACACAAATACAAATCATGGTAACTAAGACAGTAAAATATTGCAATAAACATTAATTTACCAACATAAGATGTAACATAACACCCTAATGTAGATAACTGATATGACTAAGATGAAACAGTATTAAAATTAAAAACCATCAATGTAAAGAACCACACAGAGAATTCTGGAAATGTCAGTTAATTGCTTTTTACTGTAAATTATAAGATGGTTTATCATTTTTACTTCCAAAAACATAACATAAATAGGTTTTAACAGTAGCATTTTTACAGTCTTTTACAGTTAAAATTACAATCATTATTTACAGTTCAGGGTCTGATTGCATTTTAAAGTGTAAACACAGCACTGATGTGAGCCAGTAGAAATTGGGTTTGACACTCTTGATTTATTTGATAAGCAGCTGTGTAACAATCACGATAATGTACAGTCAGACTCCACTTTTCCACATTAGTTTGCAAGTGATCCACAAATCGATTTTTCAAATAAAACACAGATATTTGATATCTGGATGGACAGAGAAATGCTATTCAGCCATATCTAGACTTCTCTGAAGGCCAATAACTATCTGGAACTAAGGAATAGAGTGACCATCTTATTATTGTTTTGTTGCAGGACAGCAGATGTGATTTTGAGACAAATTTCAGTGGAAGAGAGACAAATTTACTACTATTAGACTATGTAAATATTGATTTACATTAGATGGAAAGAGGGTCTAGTCTTTCCACCTGTTTGTTTCAGGTTTTTAATCAGGTCTCCTCTGATGGAGTATAATTGTCTAGGTGAAAAATAGGGTGCTAGAAATGTGGACCTAGAATTGCAGCCTCCACTACTGCAGGATTGTACTATTGGCTTAAGGAGGTTCATTTCAAAATAAACCACAATAAATGTCAGAATCTTTTACATCATGTACCAGTGTGTGTGACTCTCAGAGTAATGATTTACCTCAGTCTTTCCAGTTTACAGTGAGGATCTTTCAGTCCATCAGAGAGCAGCTTCACTCCTGAGTCTCCTAGTTTATTTCCAGACAGATCCAGTTCTCGCAGGTGTGAAGGGTTTGATCTCAGAGCTGAAGCCAGAGCAGTACAACCTTCATCTGTGACACCACAATCACTCAACCTGTAGAGAACAATGACACTCTTCAGTCTCTTATTTGAGGATATACAGCTCAGATAAGCAGAAACTTCACAATCAGAAATAGAGACAATGCACGACACTTGATTAACAGTTCCAGTCTAAGGTGAGACACGCTTCTACATGTTGCTTGAGGAGTTTCATTTCAATATAATTAAAATATCAGAAAGTGACTAAGTGACACATCTGTATATGAAAACATACAGAGAAAAAACATGTACTGAAAAACTTCTGTAAGATATGATTCAGCATTTTTGTATATTGTAAATTTTGATTCACATTGGAATATTATATATTTTTTATTCACAGTTGATCCAGACTACAGATTTCCCACATAGATGTGCTAGACTTACCTTATACAGTCATGTGAAAAAGTTAGGACATCCTATTGAATTCCATGGTTTTCCATATTGGGACATAATAAAAAAATCATCTAGTGCTTGGCAAGTCTTAATTTGGAAAATAAAATGATTCAAATGCCTGTAGATCCACCTTTAGCAGCAATAACTTGAAGTAATCATTTTCTGTATGACTTTATCAGTCTCTCTTCAGAGACTATCAGTGTGGCCACTTGAGAGTACATGAACAAAACATGAAGTGAGCGGGAAGACTGTCCCAGGTCTGAAAAAATAGCAAAGCTCAGTGCTCATAATGCACACTAAGGGCCTTATCATACAGTGCCATGTTGTTTAAATAGCAAATGCACTCGTGCCCATCTGTTCGCTTATGGGCGTGCTGGTCTGAAAATGAGGTGTGTTCAGGTGCATTGTTGGCACGTTGCTATTTTGAGGCAACTGAAAATGACTGTGCCACTGTCTGAGTCACTCTGCTTGTTACACACACAGGGGATGCGCAGCAGCACATCAGGGCTGGTCCGAATACCATTTTTTGAGCTTCGAACCTTCGGTAGTAATCAACACAGAATATTCAAAGCTTTGGAGGGAGGGGGCTGAACATATTCTTCTCTCTAATAAAGGCAGTGCAACGAGTAGAAATATGGTGTGGCCTCTTTAAGAGTTGCGTGCTCCCTGTTGAACTGTCTGCATTGTATGTGTGACTCGAGCACTGTGTGTATGCGGGTTATTTCTGTTTTTCTGTTGTTCATTTAAAGTTATTTTCTGTATTAAGTAACGCTGTGGACGGCATAACATTTGCGACGGACAGTTACATGAGTTTCATGGGGAATAATGCGCCAGTTGTGAAATGTCAATTGCCTCCATGAAGTCTGTCTGGTATCAATAACTTAAGTCAAGTGAGCTATCCCTATTTGCTCTGTACACAACACGTTACAGCAGGAATCTCTGTGTGTCTGTCTGTCTGTTTGCATTTTGATTATGTCGAGAACCATTCATCCAATCAACTTCACACGTGGCGGGTGTGTTGCTGTGGACCCAAGGGAGAGCAGTATCGCGTTTGGCGCAATATGGACAAGCAACACATTCAGGATTAATAAACTTTTAATAAACTACAGAACAGCGAAATAAACTAGCTGAAAGTGGCGCCTCACGTGAGCAGGGCTTATATGTTCTTAGAACGGACACTGCACTAGTGATACAAAACACATGTCTGTTAAGAGAAATACTTATAATAAGATAGCCTAACATTTTTCTAACAAACAAATCACTCCCAAATCAGAAATTAGCAGCACAGTAATTTCTGACACAGTTAAGAGTAGGCTATTTAAATAATAGAAGAACGAAGAATAAATGAACAAACTGTAATAAATAAAGAACACGCCGCCCCAGTAAAATCTCACGTTTGAGTTTTAACAAGCTCCTATATTTCACAGTAGATTCGTTTAGATTGATAATAACGGGTAAAAAGGCTAATACATTTTGTTTCCTATGTACTGTTTTCCACAATGTCAAAGCAACGCAGCTTAACCCAAAATACAAGCTCATGCAGTTGTGCGCTTCAGACAGAGAATACTCCAGTTGCAGTGAACACATTAGTAGGATAAGAAGAAGCAAATATATTTAAGTATAACAAGGTTGGGTTCCTTTAACTGTCCATCCTATTAAAAATGGCTAGGCTATATAAGATAATTGTAAAAAAGAGTATTGTATTTCGCCAGATTTTATAGTGTAATATTCAGGCACAAATGAGAACCGTTTTGCAAGGGGGGCGCCAGTTGTGCGGGAAAAACAAAAACAAAAAATGAATAATCAAATCCCACAATTGAAAATCGAATACCAACCCACCGAACGAATATTCGATTATTCGAATATTCCAGCCCTACAGCACAAAAACATTTTTAAATATTAAAAATAAAAGGATTCCTCTCTGGAGAAGCGTTGAGTCTTTCCGCTTGCAAATTCCATGATGTAAATAGCAAATCCGCCATGATGCAAGTGCAACTGGCTTTTAAAGGGAATGGGAGATGAGACTCTGATTGGTTTATTGCATGTTACGCCCAAAACACACCGATGACTCATTAAGAGACTAGGTACAACCCTTTTGGACCATTTTCCCCATTGTTAAACTAGCAAAAGAGGATTCGGACATACCTTAAGTGCACTTGCGCCATACGCTTCAGACCATGCGCTTAGATCGTTAAAATAGGGCCCTAGATCCACAATGACTCTAATACTGCTTCAGTGCAGTATTTGTGGCTAAGCGTATCTCATCATTCATCACATTCAGGAACTTACATGGCCTGAAATCGGAAAATGTTAAAAAAGACCTTCCAGGTGCTTTATTGGCCCAGGGGCTTTTGCCAGTGATAATCTGCCCCTGTTGCCAATAATGGAAATTGGTGAAAATATCCCCCTTTTGTTGATTTAGGAAGCACATGCTAAAATCATAAATGTGATCACGTTTTGTCAGTGTAGTGATTGTTGTCAGTGAGACTTACTGAAGTGATTTGGATTCTTTAACCACAGGCAGCAACTTCTGAAGAACTTCATCTGCTGTATTTTGTGCTCCAATAAACTTTTTTAGATGAAAATCATCCATACCCTTTTCTGGTGTCAGCAACACATAAACCAGAGCTGACCACTGTGAAGAGGAGAGTTTGGTTTTTCCTATTTCTCCAGATCTCAGATAATCTTGGATCTCCTGCATCAGTGAATCATCACCCAGTTCATTCAGACAGTGGAACAGATTGATGGATCTCTCTGGAGAGGGATTCTCCCTGATCTTCTGTTTGATGTATTCAACTGTTTCCTCTTTGCTGTAGGAGTAGCTTTCTGTTTGTGTCAGTAGTTCTTGTAAAAGAGTCTGATTGGACTCCAATGAGAGACCCAGAAGGAAACGCAGGAAAAGATCTAGATGTCCATTCTTACTCTGTAAAGCCTCATCCACAGCTCTCTGATGCAGGCCAGATAATGGATTAAATGACACCCAGTACACATTTATGCAGTTGTTTGTAAGGGAGAGATGTGTGTATAGAGCTGCTAGATGTTCCTGGATGCTCAGATGAACAAAGCAGTAGACTTTCCACTGATACAAGCCAAATTCCTCTCTGAAGATCTGAGTGCACAATCCTGAGTACACTGATGCTTCTGTCACATCAATGTCACACTCTCTCAGGTCTTCTTCATAGAAGATCAGGTTGCCTTTTAAAAGCTGCTTAAAAGCCAGTTTCCCTAGTTTGAGAATCATGTCTTCATCCTTCACTGTCTTCTCATAGTCCTTCTCATGTTTGATATTGGTCTGAATGATCAGGAAGTGTGTGTACATTTGAGTGAGAGTCTTGGGAATCTCTCCACTCTCTGCTTCACTCAACATCTTCTCTAGAACAGTGGCTGAGATCCAGCAGAACACTGGGATGTGGCACATGATGTAGAGGCTCCTTGATGACTTCAGGTGTGTGATGATTGTATTGGCCAGACTCTGATCAATGATTCTCTTTCTGAAGTATTCCTCCTTCTGTGGCTCATTGAAGCCTCTTACCTCTGTCACTCGATGGACACACTCAGAGGGGATGAGATCAGCTGCTGCTGGTCTGGAGGTGATCCAGATGAGAGCAGAGGGAAGCAGATTCCCTGCAATGAGATTCGTCAGCAGCACATCTACTGAGGCTGTTTCAGATATATTACACAGTTTCACATTAAAATTCAGAGATAGATGACACTCATCCAGACCATCAAAGATGAACAAGACTTTATGTTCATTACTGGATATTTCCATTTCTTTGATTTTAGGGAAAAAGACAGAAAGAAGATTTGAAAGACTGAGTGTTTTGTCCTTTATCAAGTTGAGCTCTCTGAAAGGAAGTGGAAATATGAGCTGGATGTCCTGATTCTCTTTCCCTTCAGCCCAGTCCACAACAAACTTCTGCACAGAGACTGTTTTTCCAATGCCAGCGACTCCCTTTGTCAGCACAGTTCTGATGGGTTTGCCTTGTCCAGGTAAAGGTCTAAAGATGTCATTGCATTTGATTGGCATGTCCTGTGTTGCTGCTCTCCTGGATTGTGATTCAATCTGTTTCACCTCATGCTCTTTATTGATCTCTCCACTTTCACTCTCTGTGATGTAGAGCTCTGTGTAGATCTCATTCAGGAGTGTTGGGTTTCCCTGCTTTGCTGTTCCTTCATACAGACACTGAAACTTCTTCAGAAGATTTGATTTCAATCTACTTTGGATCAGTTGAGAGTCACAAATGAAAGATTAAAACAATAGATTACAACAAATTATAGTGGTTTGTGATAAAATGCATAAATAATATCACACTTTAATCATGCTGTTGGTTGGAATATTAGCATGGCTGTGATTCATTTACATGAGCTGTGCTGATATTCAGACCTACAGAATTATATAATGAGAGCGTGATGTCGCTTTTATACAAAAGTTAAATAAACAACAAATGATTGAACCTCATTCACATTCAGAATTTGAGTGAGTCCGTCTAGACTGAAAAGTTGTACCTGAGATCAGTTGGCTCTTCCATAGACCAGGCTCTCTTCATAGACACACAGCTGGACTCCGGTGGGTTTGATCTCTGCCTGTGGAATTTAATTTAATTGTAAAGAGATTTAAAAAATATATTTTTTTTGTTTTATTTACCTGTAGATAAACCTCTAACAGAGAATCAATCCATGTCTTTTTTACCATTGATCTTTAATCTGTTGTTGTCTTTGGTTGAATCTATTCAGTTTGACAGTATTGTTCTGGTCCAGATTATCAGTATGATAAAGGTCAGTGTATGTTAGTTAAACATCAGTGAAACGTCAGGACTGAAGCTCTGGATCAGCTGTGAGAAGGAACCTGATCTAAGTGCATGGTCTGAAGTGTATGGCACAGGTGCACTTAGGGCATGTCCAAATCCACTTTAGCTAGTTTAACGATGGAAAAAATGGTCGGCGCATGGTCCAAAAGGGTTGTACTTAGTCTCTTAATGAGTCATGGGTGTGTTTTAAGCGTAACATGGAATAAACCAATCAGAGTCTCATCTCCCATTCCCTTTAAAAGCCAGGTGTGCTTGCACCATGGCGGATTGCTATTTACATGGCGGAATACAGACATCCTCAACCTGACGATTCAGTTTAAATTAGTGCTGTCAACGTTAACGCTTAAACGCATACGATTAATTTTTTCCAGTTTAACGCATTAAAAATATTTAACGCAATTAACGTGGCATCCATTTTTTCTGTCATCCTTTGGCTAGCTTTACAATATATGATCATGCTCTTATTCATGCAAATGCTTTTAAACCATTTAAGCGCGCCAAAAGAGAAAAAGAGAACGCGCTGTCTGTGAATGTCTTGTCACACACACGACACACAGAAGGACGGCGTGCCAGAATCGAGTTCTCTGTCACACTTGAACTAACAATAACACACACAATAATGCCAAAATGTCCGTTTTGTTGAGTATCCTCATAAGAGCAGCCTTAAATGAGTTAAAGTCTTAAACGAAAGTAAAGAGATGTGAGAAAGTGGGACGTGTGTGAGATCCACGTCATGTGCAGCAGCGGCAGCTCTTAAAATTACAGCAACCAAAGTCATTGAAGATAATGAAAGAACAAAGGTAACAGAGGAAATTACTCACTGCTCTTGACTAAAGAACTTTTGTAGCTTTAATAATGATTAATCTATATTAAATTTAGGCTATAAATCATGCAGTGCAGACTGTTTGATAACTTTATTCCATTTCTGTATATTTTCTATCTGTTAGACAGGTAGGAAGGGCAAAGGTAAATATGACATTTATTATGGGTTCATGTGAGGATTGTTCTTAAATTAAAGTTGTTATATTTTTGAAGCCTAATAAATGTTAAAAAATAAAAAATAAAAAAAAATAAAAGGTATAGCTTTCAATTAAACTGTAATGTTGAATGGCTATAATTCATGTTTAAAATTGGGGGTTTATTAGCTGTATTAGTATCAGTGATACTGGCCTTCATTCATAAAAAGATGCCATTAAACAAGTATTTAAAATATAGTGCCTTTATGTTGTTTCTTTATGTTGTTTTAATTTAGAGATTAACTGTGAAATTATTACATTATAAAATATATTAAAAACATATAAAAACTTAAGTGTTTTTAATTGCGATTAATCACGATTAATTAATTTTTAGTTAATTTTTTTAATCGATTGACAGCACTAGTTTAAATACATGTGTGTATGTAGTGGTCAAATAATTAGCCAATTTCATTTGTCTATACTGCAAATAAGTAATTCTGATACATGCAATGACTATTCATTATGACATGTAGGCATTTTTATCTTTATGTACACAATAATAATCTTTTACATTGTAATCCTTTTATTTTTAATATTTGGTATGTTTGTGTGCTGCTGCGCATCCCTGTGTGTGTGACAAGCAGAATGTACGAGTGTTGTGCACCCGCCTATATGTGCATATTACTAACGCACCCTTTAAATAACAACAAAAAGTAGACTTTAGACCAGGTTTCAGTTGGTCAATGGCGCAGTCGTTTTCAGTTGCCTTAAAATAGCAACACGCCAACAATGCGCCTGAACACACCTCATTTTCAGATCAGCACGCCCATTGGTGAACAGATGGGAGCGAGTGCATTTGCTATATAACAGCGTGGCCACTGGATGTGAAAATGATAACTGCATCGGGCTGAAACTAGCAAAAAACACTTGCGTTGTACCTGGCGTTGCATTGGGTTGGGTGTATGATTGGGCCCTTTCTATTGCAAGACTTTATAATAGTATAAGTGGGGGTCACTGAATTTTTTAAATGGCCATTTCAGCATTTTGATAAGTGGATATTTGCCAAATTCAGCCCTGCATGCATTTTGTACCAGTTGTCTTTCTGTCTAACAAAAATGTTGTACCTCAGATTAGTGGATGTGTGTCTTCCCTCAAATTTTAGTGGCACTTTTATAGAGTTTTCACTCTTAATGGACACACAGCTGGGCTCCGGTGAGTTTGATCTCTGACTGTGACTTTAAATTGAATAGAATAGAGACAACAAAATAGAGACAAGAATTAATATATTATATTTTACATGTACATAAACCTGACATAGAGACTTTATCTGTCTGTTGTACCTCAGATCAGTTGATTTGTGTGTTTTCTTAAATTTTACTGGCTTTTTTATAGACTTGTCACTCTTCATGGACACACAGCTGGGCTCCGGTGGGTTCGATCTCTGACTGGGAAATTTAGTTTAATACAATAGAGACAAGAATTCATACCATGCACAGTATAATGAATTTTACATGTACATGGAGAAGAGCTTCAGAAATGTTGAAGAGTGATGACATTGCACAAGAATCATGTCAAGCATCTGTCCATTTATTTATTGATAGATCTGGGCTCTTTTAATAAGGCAGTGTAAATAGATCCAATAGCCGCGTTTCCACTGTCGGGCCTAAAGCGGGTGTGCTAGTGCGTGCCAGGGCCATATATGTAGGCTATCACAATCATGTATTTATTTTATCTGTTAGCACGTCTCATCTCTTAACGGACTGTCTGATATCCATATTTAGCTCCGCATATTTCATAAAATAAAGCAACTCCAGTTTTTTGGGATTCCTCTGTTTCTCAGACTGAAAATATAACTGTTGGGACTGTCACTGGAGAGAGTGCTAAAGCTCCTCAGGTCATATTTTTGGTGGAAAATTTGTAGAAATGATCATTCTTTGTAAATGTAATGTAAACATACTGTCTCATGACTACAAGTAAACAGAAACAGACGCGACTGAATAAGTGCGTGTGTCCTCTTTCTTTTGTGAAATAACAGTAAATACCACTTTATTTTTGTGACTAATGTTTAATCTTGACACAAATTAATTCATTATGATCAATTTGTTTGGTAAAACATCGATGCTTGGGTTTTTAAATCTTTAAGTAAACAACAAAATGCCAACAAACGCCTGCTTTTATCATGTTCACTTTACGATCTCGCTAGTTTCCAGTGATTTCTTTCTGATTATTTTTCTGATAAAACTTCCATTTGTTTGTGAAATGACGGGTTTGTGTGACGTTGTTCCAGAGAGGCGTGTTACGGGCGGGTTTTAGTGAAGCGCTGCAGAGCTTCTGGCCCGACGGTGGTAATGCAGCGTGATTTTGGGTTCGGTGCTACAAGTCGCTGGCTCGCACTGGCCCGATAGTGGAAAAGCGGCTATTGTAAAACACTCATGGTCTTAATTATATCTCAGCACAAGAATATGTGTGACAACAACTCACATTTCCTTATGAAGACTTTGACGTACCTGCATCCTGGAGAAAAATCTCCATCGCTGAATGTTTGTGTGGTCTCCATTCTTTATTCAGTCTTCATGGAGCTGCACGGGTAAGTCTGATGAGTCAGAAACACTGATTCAGACAACATACAAAAGTATTAAAATATTTTTTGTAATAACAATTTACTTGAATATTTTCCCAACTTGTTTGCTGGTTAATAAAAGAAAAGAAAATTATTTGGTAAACCTTTTATTTAAACGTTTAATCAAAATGCTTAAAATGAAATTAATAAATGTTAAATGGGGGTGTTTTTTTCTTATAAGTGATTTTCTAAAATCATATTTCAGTAAATATGATAAACAAAATAAATGTATGTACAAAATTAAAACTCATGTTTATGTTTTTGGTTTCTATTAGTAGTAGTAGTAGTAGTAGTAGTTTATTGTCATTCCATAACATGCAGTACATGAAAGGATCCTGACGTGTGTACTTGACAATGTATATATAACTGAATATATGAATGAATATAAATATACAGTAAATGGATATATAATTGAAACAAAAATTACATCATTTATAAGTTTGAGACATAAGGCAAAAAAAGAAAATGAAAACAAAAAACAAAAAAAACAACAACAACATACCAGACTCTTTAAAGTAAAAAATATTACAACACATTGTCTCCCAGACTTTTTTTTTTGTAATCTAAATATGTAAACATCATTTTTTGTTTGTTTGTTACATATTACATTCATTTTTAGTTGTGGTTTTCAGAACATCGGGGAAATTAAAAGGGTCTTACCCAAACAATTATTAAAATTGTAATTTATGCATAGACAAAAATTATTTATGTGTCGAACAAAAAGATATAAGATCAAGAAATGTATGTTTCTTTAAGTACTTCATGTTTATTTTTTATTTTTCATACTTCAAGAAAGTATATAATAGTTACCTAAGTTAATGAGGAAGTCACTCAAATGCGGCTCACCTGACTAATGCTTACTCACCTTGATCAAAATGTTACTGTAGTTTACAACAGGTTCCATGTTCAAGGTTTCCCATTGTTTTTAACCACCTAAATTCCTGCATTGGCAGCTAGAAAGATTCTATAATATGTACTATAAAAAAACTTCATTAATATTATTATTATTATTTAAAGAATCTTATTACATCCTGGTGTAAAACGACACACAATAAAACTCTGAAAATGTTTTCACTTCTGCTAGCAAAGTTGCCAAACCCGTTTGAAGACAAATATCCAGCACATCCAGTTCATAAACAGTTTGGTTATGAGAGCAAAAGATATCACGCTTTGCTAAGCGTGGTGTGTGAAAAGCGCGATGAAGAAGATTGACATTTGACATAAAATTACATTTTTCCAGAAGACTTACATAACCAAACTTAGAGTTAGCATTTAAGAGAACCAACAACAGAAGACTGAAATTCAGGCAGATATATACTGGGAGAAAACAAAGAGAACTATTTAGGCAACTGATGAAAATATAAACATTAACTAATCAAATTAGAAACCATGGTGACAAATTAATGAGCTAACTCAGGTAGGGTGCTGGTGAAAACAGAAAACAAAGTCCAAACACAATGAACTGTTAAAAGAGACTAGTACCTCACTAGTTTTGATCAATAATCAGGAAACTGCCTGATTTCTGCCTGGGGCCTCAGGAAACTGCCAAAGGATGACTTAATATTCTGTAACTATACTAAAAAAAAAATTATTTAGATGCACAAAATACAAATGAATTTTTATTTAAGAACATGCCTAATCAGAATCTTGAATATTCTGGAGTCACAATGTGAATTGTGGATAAATATATCCCAGTTTCTGTTACTAAAAAGTTTGAAAACAAGCAGCATTTTCATAATTACAGCAAAAGTACAAGTGGAAATATGGGGGGACTTAGAATATTGTTAAACAATGGGCGGCCTTCAAGTCAAAAAGGTTGAGAACCACTTGTGGCCTTTTAACTCATATAGATGGATTTACTCTAGAGTACTGTAGTGTCCATTATTTTGTTTGTCAGTTGTATCTCATATACAGTACACACAGCAGAACATTGGGAGAAAAAAAATAACACCACCTGTCAGAATAATCTGGAAAAACCTTCTGTCAATAAACAAATAATCAGAGGTGTGTCTCTTTTAAATGCCATTTTAAAAAGTTTATAGAACATTAGCACTTTTTTTCCCATGTTCTTCTTTTTGCTAACACTGTCAGTGATTTTTTTTTTTATGTATGTCTTTCCTATAAACCAAAACTTTTCCTTCAGGTCAACAGAAAGTCCTGTTGGAGAAAATGTATTCCATCTTGTGGTTATTGATCACGAATCCTCGATGTTTCCGGACATGAGGGTCTGTTAACAGAAAGTATACAGATGCTTTCATTTAGATTTGGTACAGCAGGCTTTAGGTACATATGGGTTTCAGATGGTGATGGATTCATGGTCTACTGTGTACAAGATAGTCCGATCCTGAAGAAAATATGTGCTGTGCCCTTATGCCGCTCTTCCTCTTCTTTACTGGAAATATCTGCAAGTTAAAAAAAAAGTTTTGTGTGGAATAGGGTATGAATATGGTACTGTGTAAAATAACCCCTGAAACTTTTAGTTTATATGTCATATAATTTTTTTTTTTTTTTTTTTTTTTTTTACAACAAATACAAGTGATTTGTAAGTAATGTGAAACCACTCTATTAGCGTAAAGATCTAACATCTGACCTGTTTTAATGTTATTCTGTGTTCTGGACACAACCTGTTGACCTCAAACCATTCATCAATATACCTGCAGGAGCAGAAGATGAGATGATTTCCACAGACACAGATGACAGCAGGTATGTGTTAGTGAATGTTTCTTAAAGTCTTTGTGGTAGACACATGCAGAGACAGGCCAGTTACCTTGACAAAGGCTTTGTGCCGAAACGTTGGTCAATAAAAACTTTCTGCAAGTGAGTGTGCAGTCAAATTTTATGTATATTTAGATTTATCTCTCTTGACCTGCACCTCGGACGGAGTGCGTTTATGTCTTTTTTGATCAGTTGAGCAATGGTGTCATGTTAAAATCACATCTTTTAAATACTAACTGGGAGCTTTTATGAAGGGGTTTTGATTGCTATTGTGTGTATGTTTAGGTGATTTCTGTGTTTTCTTATTCGAAATGTGAATGACGTTGCATATGTAGATGCGCTGGGGAATTTGGCTTTTAACATGTAATATTTTAATTATATTCTGCTGAGATGAACGAAATGACTTGAAAAAAGATTTACTAATTTTGATGAACAAGATTCAAAGATCAGAGTCTGTAAAATGATCTGAACTTCCCATCACTACTTTAGAGTGATAACAGGAAAATTATACATTTCAACTGTTGTTTAGCTGAAGTCAATTCAGTGTTGATTCAGTTCTGTTGTAAAGATTGGCAATTATTAAATTAGTTAATTTCACCTATAAAAAAAGGTGAAAAAAATGTAAATGATGTCATCGACCAGCTTAGCTCAGTTCTCATCCAACGGTGTCAATGCAGTCAAATCAATAACATTGTGGAATATTAAGTGTCCCCAACTAAGCAGGCCAGAGGTGACAGTGGCAAGGAACCCAAACTCCATCAGGTGACTGAATGGAGAAAAAACCTTGGGAGAAACCAGGCTCAGTTGTGGGACCAGTTCTCCTCTGGCCAACAAATAAACACTGTGTCAGTATGATTCAGGCTGCATCACAATTAAGATCGGGATCGGTAGCATTCAAATATTCATCCAGTTCCTTTTGCTTGAAGATCGGATTCATAATGCCAGTATGGAGCCAAAGCTAGCCATAGGGGTCTGTGCAGAAGACCATCAGCTAATCCAGAGAAGTCAGACTAACATCTAAAACCTGAAAGTAAAACAGATAGTCAAATGTGTGCAACTTTAATACATGTTCCACATTAAAAGAACAAACTATTTGCACTATAGTGAGAGATATTAAAATAACCCAGTAATACATGGAGTAAGGATGTGCATCTCTATAACTGAGGCCGATGCAATACAAATCTAGATGCATAGCCAGCGAAACGATACACTAAAGATACATATGAAGCAGCTACCGATGCAATGCGATTCACCCCTATAACGATGCAGTACGATCTGATTTGTGCGAATGCGATTCAATGCAATACGATGCAATGGAAAAAAATATGATGCTATTTTGCATGTCTTACATTTTGCATGCCTCCTTTGTCTGACACACCCATTTCAGGTCTTTAAGTCTCTACTAATGAGCTGATTATTTGAATCAGGTGTGTTTACCAGGTTTAGAACCAGATCCTGCTTTCATTTGTTTTCTGGAGTAGAATGATGTCTGTGCCTGGTTGCATAAAGCACCATAAGTGTAATTTTCCTTAGTATAAGTTTTGGAAACATTCACCTTAAGTGTTACACAGAGCGAGCAGGTTCAATCCAAGTCTTTTAATGAGATATGCATCATCAGAATCACGTGATTGCAAACAAGCTATTCAATATGTAGGGTCCTATGAAATCATTTAATTTTTTCTCAAATTCGGTTTAATTTTTTTTATTTGTTTACAATAATAGGGCCCTATGATTTTTTTTCCCCAGAAATTCTGTGCTGTGTATTTTATTTATTTATTTATTTTTTTCAAATTAAACGGTAAAATGCTCATGAGGTGACTCTCAGAGCAGCTCTGGAGATGAAGTTGGTGTTCATATCGTGCTTCAGTATGTGTAGTAAACGTATTCCAGCACCTGCACCATTCATTTACACAGAAACATGCAGGATTTATATTCCAATAGTCTTCTTGTGGTTTAATATTCACAGACACTAATCCATATCGCAATTTGATTTAAGTGTACCCACCTACTTTTAATTTATTCATCCCAAATTTGACAAATTACATGACATTGTGCATTATACAATAAATTCCATTTTTAAGAATGGATTCCGCGATTCTGTCCATGTTTTCTGCATCGTGGTTATCATAGGGCTCTAAACGTGTTACAGATATTTCGCTTTTATTTCTTTGGTTCAGACAGACAGCAAATCATAAATTCACTTAAGTGCCTTCTGACTTCTAATGCATGGCCCTTTCAAAAACAGGCCTTTGTAGTGCCATGTTAATCTATATTCTATGTGACTCTCAGGACTCTCTTGTATCCGATGCACACTTTTTTAAATCGATGCGTCGCATCGTTAACTTTTATGAAGATGCACCGATGCGAATCTGTGAATCTTACCATCCCTAACATGGAGTCAACTAAACCTGTAAAAGCCCTTTTAACCATTCAGGGTTTGACCTTTGATTCTTATCCATTTTCATGACACAAAAATGGTGATACCTGTTTATCTTCTGTTAAAAATGGCAAATGCAGAATTCTCTTAAAAGCATACTTTTAGGAGAAAAAAGATTAGGAATTATTATATTCTTGTTTTGAAATAATACATATATATATATATATTTTCCCCTCCTTTTTGCATATTAATAATTAATGCACCAGTTGGTTAAAACTTAAATATGGTCTTCATTATAAAACTCTGCTTAATAACAATTAGTATCAACCGATTCAAATACAATGATTTTTAATCACTACTCACAGAAGCATCTCCAGTTTATAATGTGGATCATCATTAAGATTAGAGAGCAGCTTCACATCGGAGTATTTTAGATTATTTCCGGACAGATTTAGTTCTCTCAGATGTGAGGGGTTTGATCTCAGAGCTGAAGCCAGAGAAGCACAACTTTCCTCTGTGACTCCACAATAACTCAACCTGTAGAGAAAAATGACACTCTTCAGTCTCTTAGTTCAAGATCTACAGCTAAGATAAGCAGGGACTTCACAATTAGAAAGAGAGACTTAATCCATGGTACGATTTACAGAAATGACAGAGAAACTCTATTCAGCCATATCTAGACTCCTTGTCTCTGAAGGCCAATAACCACCACCTGGAACTCCGAGGAGGCTCGAACACGAGGCTCGGCTAGGCTCGAGCTCTGAGCTAAACCCACCTATAACAGTACTGTGCAGAGGGAGAATAAGAGAAATATAAGAGGAGATGGGGAGGAGGAGCGATGCTGGAAGAATTGTCACTGGGATGACACAGTGACTGCTGCTTACATACGCTCATAATGATGATTGACAGGACTGAATGTTTAGGCTCCTCCCGAACCTACGTTTGGAACTACATTTATTTGTGAATATTTTTGTGAGTATTAGTGTGTTTGTGACTCTCAGAGAGATGATTTACCTCAGTATTTCCAATTTACAGTGATGATCCTTCAGTCCATCAGACAGCAGATTCACTCCTGAAGCTCCTACTTTATTTCTAGACAGATCCATTTGTCTCAGGTGTGAGGGGTTTGATCTCAAAGCTAAAGCCAGAGCAGCACAACCTTCATCTGTGACACCACAATTAAACAACCTGTAGAGAACAATGACACTTTCTAGTCTCTCAGTTCAGCAGTGTAAAAAAAATCCAGAAAATCTCAGCTGTGGTTGCCAAAATAATTCTGTAAAAAATACAGTTAAAATATAAACATTTACAGAACGACCTGTACATTTTACAATTTATAATTGCAATTTAGCATATGAAAACATGTGATGAATCAAAGTTAATCACAAGTAGCTTTTCCACAAGTTGAGATAAATATATAGAAATATGTAGAAGGTGCACAGTGTCATGCACACAAATACAAAACACCATCATGACAACTATATGACACTAAAATAATGGAATAAACATTTATTTAGTTACTTAATTAATTAAGTTTAATTTAGTTATTAATTTAGTTAAACATGCATAAGTTTTAAATGTAATTTAAATTTTTTTTTTTTTTTTTTTTTTTTACAGTTAAAACTACAATAGTTTTTTTACAGTTCAGGATCTACAGCCAAGTTAATATGTGTATTAATGAGTGTTTTACCGTCCTCCTATGTTTGGAAAATGTGCATCCCGCATAAAGAATTGAATGTATGTATATATTGTGTAATGTGTAATATATCTGTAATATTGCTTTCAGAGCAGAAATGTATGAATAAAATCAGTAGTAGTCTAAAACAGAGGCACTGCTGAAAATAACGACCAATGAAATTGTTGTTACATTTTCAGTCGGCCTGTGCAAACACAGCACTGATGTGAACCGGCAGAAATTGGGTGTGATACTCATTTATTTGATGAGCAGCCGTGTAACAAGCAGGATAATGTACAGTTAGTCTCCAATTTTACAATTTGGTTTGCAAATGATACACAACTCAAATTTTTAGATAAAACAGAGATAATGCTATTCACCCATACAGAGACTCCTCGTCTCTGAAGGCCAGTAACCATCTGGAACTGAGGAACCATGTTCAACAGCAAACTCACAAACCACAAGTGTTTGCAAAACAGCTTATGATCACCTTCACAAGATCTTTAAGGAATAACGAGACTCACCTGTGTTGTGTTTTGTTCTCCTTTTTACACTTGATTCATTTCCTGACATGTGGATAAATCTCTTCAGATTATCCTACATCCATGTCAGAACTGCAATAACTATTTGTGAATATTTATTTGTGATGACCAGTGTGTGTGTGACTCTCAGAGAGAAGATTTACCACAGTATCTCCAGTTTACAGTGGGGATCCTTCAGTCCATCAGAGAGCAGATTCACTCCTGAGTCTCCTAGTTTATTGTCAGTCAGATTCAGTTCTTTCAGGTGTGAGGGGTTTGATCTCAGAGCTGAAGCCAGAGCAGCACAACCAGCATCTCTGACACCACAATCACTCAACCTGTAGAGAACAATGACACTCTTCAGTGTCTCACTTCAGGATCTCCAGCACAGATAAGCAGGAACTTCACAATCAGAAAGAGAGACTTAGGGTGCATTCACACTTGTCATGTTTGGTTCGATTAAAACGAACCCTGGTGCGATTGCTCTGTTAGATTATTCATTTGAGCATGTGTGAACGCTGCCATCCGAACCCTGGTGCACACCAAACAAGCGGACCGAGACCGCTGAAAAGATGGGTCTCGGTCCGCTTCCAACAAACTCTGGTGCGGTTCAAATGATATATGAATGCAACACGGACCAAAGACATGTAAACGAACCAAAAACAGGAAGATGAGACCCTAAAAAAGACAGAATCCTCACGCATATCGGTTTTCTCTCGTCATAGTCGCGAGTTTGCCCATCACAGGCATCAGACACGCGTCTCCACGCAGCAGATTATTTGTGTGTGTGATGGATGGATTCCTGCCGCTGTTTTCACATTTTATAAGCTCTTCACGAGTTCCCAGCTGGCCAAAATACCATCATATGCAGACTACGCACACACAACCAGCGCATTTACCTCAGCACACAGCATTGTTTCGGATGTTCGACAAGTTCCGTCTCAAAATAGGCAATACGTCACAAAATCCTACCAATCAGATTGTGAATGTATCCCTATGCCTTTAGGTTCGGTATCTTTTGGTTTAGTGATAAAATTGCCAATCTGAACACTAATCGGAACAGGACAAAATTTTTTCTTTTTCTTTTTTGGTCCAGACCAAATGAACCAAACGAACCGAACTACAAGTCTGAACGCACCCTTAATCCACGGGATAATTAACAGGTCCAGTCTAAGGTGAGACCCACTTCTAGGGGCTTGTGAGGGGCTTCATTTCAAAATCTTTTTTTTTTTTTTTTTAAGTAATCCTTTAATATTTTTATGAGTACTGCAAAATTCTCAGCATATCTGATTAATATGAAAAAAACATGTATTGAAAAACTTCTGTAAGATATGAATCAGAAAACATTGTACGTTAATCATTCATTGTGTAGTAACTTTACCATTGATTCAGGCTACATATTTCCTATACAGCTGTGCTAGTTTTATCTCATATTTCTCATTTCATTGCACTTTGAGTTTGATTGTCATATTTCCTCCTCATTTTGTGTAGCCTGAGAATTAAAGGTGCAATAGGTGACTCTCTACAGAAATATTTTTGTTATACTGGTAGAAAGTATCCTCATATCCTGATAGCAATGACTATGTTAAAAGCTCTAAATGTATTTTTTATAAATAAATATCATCTGTGGAAGTCGTAGGACCCTAAAATTGTAAAACCAATCATTATTTTCGGTCCGAATGAAACAGTAGGATGTCCTACCTGCCTGCCAACGTATGTTTTTACATACCCTCGTGCACCATGTTGACACAGACATGCAATGATTTCCTCAGATTTCATGCTATGCAGAGTTTATACAGACAGACCTCAGTCACAGAGCACTGCAAACAAACAGCAGCCGCCTTTTATGGTTCCTACCGAATCAAAGAAACAAGTTTATGCTGCGTTCACGCCAAAACTACCATAACTACCGTCTCTTGTGATGCTTTGCCAAGAGCAGCTGTGTGTGTGTTTGCGCGTTCATGTGTTTTGGAGGAGGCGTGGCTTTGAACAGCGATTTACAGGGAGGGTGGGATCATATGTGTTCAATGCTAGCAGGCTAACATTAGCATTTCCCAGATCACCTGCTGCACCTTTAATGTACCTTTAATGTGAACGAAACATATACATATATTAGTGCTGTTAATTGATTTTTTAAAAAAAACAACAACTAATTAATCAATTTTTTTCTGTAGTTAATCGCGAATAACCGCAATAAAAACGTTTTAATATTTTTATACTGTAATAAATTCACAGTTACTCTTCTAATTAATGTTGAAACAACTTAAAGACAGTTTATTTTAAATATTTGTTTAATGGTATCTTTTTATAAATGAAGGCCAGTATCACTGATGTACTGATATTGATGTCTCTATGAAATTGATTTTTTTAAACATTAATTATTGAAATTCAACATTACAGTATAACTGAAAGCTAATGTTGTAGTACTCGAGACTGGTCTCGGTCTTGTCTTTTGGTGTTGTTTGAAGGTCTTGGTCTTGTCTTGGTCTCGGCCGCTTTTGGTCTCGGTCTTGTCTTGGTCTCAAACTAAAAGGACTCTGGATTTTATTTTTTAAGACCGGTCAAGACCACAACTGCGGGGATATTGCTAAATTGCTGTTGCATTGTCTGATTTATTTGTTAACATCAATAATTTGATTGAATGTAAAACTTCCTGCTTCAAATGCAATCAATAACTTATTTCTAATTTCATTTTGTTACTGTTGTGCTGGGTCAGAAATCAACAAGGGATTGTGTCAAAAATGTCACCAAAATTCATACAAATGCCCACAAAATTCAAGATATGATTGCAAAAAAAGTACTTGTATAAGATCTTGATATTCATATTATAACATATGATATAATTAAGCAATATGACAAGAAAGAGGGTTGTTTTCACAAATATGAGCACAATTGCAAACGTTTTATAATATTGATTTTTTACAAATGTTCAATGAACAAAGTTTTATTTTTAAAACATTCGTCTCAACATTATTTATGCATTTGTAATTATACCAATTCAGATCTCTGCAGTGTAAAGATGAATTTTGTTATTAGTGATTTTAATTGAATGGTAACAGCTCTATATAGTGTCTTATTATTCTAATTGTAATTATTCATCTTTTAGATGAATTTGAGGAGTGCTGGTATGGTCTTGGTCTTGACTCGGTCTCGACTTGGTCTCAGTTTAGGTGGTCTTGACTACAACATTACTGAAAGCTATCAATTCCAACATTTATTATGCTTTAAAAAACAACTTTTAATTTAAGTAAACTTAAAACAATCCTCACATAAACCCATTATAATAAATAAAAAAGCTACAATTTTCTGTTACCTTTGTTCTTTGATTAACATTAATGACAGACATCAAAGCAACTGGTTTATTAGGCTACTGTGACTTTAAGACTTACCGCTGCCGAACATGATGCAGATCTGATGTGCACCTCATTTTCTCACAACTCTAAGTTCATTTGAGACATTATTTAACTCATTTAAGACTGCTCTTATGAGTATATTTGACAAAACTGGCATTTTAGCATAATTCTGTGTGTTATTGTTTGTTCAGGTGCGAAAAAGAACCTGATACTGGCACGCGTCTTTCTGTGCACATGAGTTGTGTGTGTGTGTGTCATACAGACATAACATTCAGAGACAGCGCTTTTTTGTTTGTTTTATGGTGCTTGAATGGTTTAAAAGCATTTGTGTGCATCACCAATTACAAGACACCATCCCCCAACTCTGTGGAGAATCAACAACTGGCAGACGATCTGAACAAGTTTTATTGCAGGTTTGAAAAAACACTATTCACACCTCCTGTAACCCCTGTCTCCCCCACACCTGCAATTCAGTTCAGTGAAGATGACGTGCACCAGGTCTTCAGAAAGAACAAGAGAAGAGCATTTCACCAGCCTGTCTGAAAACCTGCACTGACGCTCCACCATCATCCCCATCCCAAAGAAACCCCAAATTACTGGACTTAATGACTACAGACCTGTGGCTCTAACGTCTGTGGCCATGAAATCATTTGAAAGACATCTGAAGGACATCACTGGACCCTTACTGGACCCCCTGCAGTTTGTACCAAGCAAACAGGTCTGTGAATGATACAGTCAATATGGGACTGCATTATGTTCTGCAGCATCTGGACAGACCAGGGACTTATGTGAGGATCCTGTTTGTGGACTTCAGCTCTGCTTTTAACACCATCATCCCATCACTCCTCCAGCCCAAATTAACTTAGCTCTCCGTGCCCACCTCTGTCTGTCAGTGGATCACCAGCTTCCTGACAGACAGGCAGCAGCTAGTGAGGCTGGGAAAATTCTCATCCAGCACCCGCACCATCAGCACCGGCGCCCCTCAGGGCTGTGTTCTCTCCCCACTGCTCTTCTCCCTATACACCATTGACTACATCTCTAAAGACCCCTCTGTCAAGCTCCTGAAGTTTGCAGATGACACCACACTGATCGGCCTCATCCAGGATGGTGACAAATCTGCTTACAGACTGGAGGTTGAACAGCTGGCTGTCTGGTGCAGTCTTAACAACCTGGAGCTCAACACGCTCAAGACAGTGGAGATGATTGTGGACTTCAGGAGAAACTCCCCTGCTCTCCCCCCACTCACCATCATGAACAGCACTGTGACTGCAGTGGAGTCATTCAGGTTCCTGGGCACCACAATCTTCCAGGACCTGAAGTGGGACAACCACAGCAGAGGTTGTACTTCCTTCACCAGCTGAGGAAGTTCAACCTACCACAGGAGCTGCTGAAACAGTTTTACTCTGCCATCATTGAATCCATCCTCTGCACTTCTATATCTGTCTGGTTCAGCTCAGCTACCAAATCTGACCTCAGAAGACTACAGAGGGTAGTCCAGTCTGCTGAGCGAATCATTGGTACAACCCTCCCCACTCTCCAAGAACTGTACTTATCCAGAGTGAGAAAAAGGGAAAAGAAAATCACTCTGGACCCCTCACATCCAGCACACTCCTTCTTTGAACTGTTGCCATCTGGTCGATGCTACAGAGCTCTGAGCACCAGAACGACCAGACACAGGAGTTAGTTTCTTCCCTCAGGCAATCCATCTCATGAACACTTGACAAACACGGAACACACAACACTATTATACATTATTTACACATACTTATTTATATTTCAAATTTGCACACACCATAACTGTACATACAAATTGTCTATATTATATATTGTTTTTTGCTTTTTTGCACTTTGTCTATCTTGTATATTTGTATATTATTCTTCTATTCTTTTATTATCTGTGTCTTGTCTTGTCGCTGTCACTCTGTTGCACTGTGGAGCTTCTGTCACTAAAACAAATTCCTAGTATGTGTAAACATACCTGGCAATAAAGCTCTTTCTGATTCTGATTTTTCTTCTGAATAAGACCGTGATAATATAATGTAACACTAGCCAAATTATGAAGGGTAAAACAGATTCTGTGTTAATTGCACTTCAAATGTGAGCATCTTCTACGCAGGACAGCAGTCCTGACTGGATATCTTCCCAAATCGTCCCTCTCTATCATTTTCATCTTGTTTTTATTCGTTGACGAAAATTAGAGTAGATTTTAGTCATAGTTTTAGTCATTCAAAACAAAATTTTCAACGAAATTAACACTGCCTAATACGTAGATAAAACTCTACATATGATCCTACATCCATGTCAGAACAGCTATAATTATGAATTATATGTATTTCTTTGTGAGTACCAGTGTGCAAGACCTTCAGAGAGATGATTTACCTCAGTATCTCCAGTTTACAGCGAGGATCCTTCAGTTCATCACAGAGCAGATTCACTCCTGAATCTCCTACTTTATTCCATGACAGATCCAGTTGTCTCAGGTGTGAGGGGTTTGATCTCAGAGCTGAAGCCAGAGCAAAACAACATTGATCTGTGACTCCACAATCACTCAATCTGTAGAGAACAATGACACTCTTCAGTCTCTCAGTTCAGAAGCTCAGATAAGCACGGACTTCATTATCAGAAAGAAAGACTTAATCCACTGCATGATTAACAGGTCCAGTCTAATGTGCAGACCAACGTCTACATGGTGCTTGAGGGCCTTTATTTCGATATAATTAAAATATCAAAATCTTAATTTTTTATGTGACTACAAAAAAATCCTTAACACATCTATATATGAAAACAAAGAAAAAAAAACAAATACTGAAAAACTTCTGTGAGATATGAATCAGAAAATATTGTACATGTTAAGTATTATTTGAATATTAACATTTATTGCTGATAATATTGGATTTTCAAATGAGATTCTCAATTAATTCAGTTAATGTAAGCCCAAATGTTCAGTGACTGAGGTTAGCAATGATTGTATTTAATTGTACAACACAATCAAAACAATGTACAGTACAAACAATATCTTAATTTCATAATGTCTTTAAACTTAACAATATTGTGAACCACAAAGTGACAAGAGAATGTATACGGCGTGATGCTGCTCATCTGGTGTGCCTTAAGAATGCGATAGTTGGTTATTTTACCCACTCTAGCTAGAACATGATGGGTGCACAAATGTATTTTTCAAATGCCAATCACAGTTGTTTTATTATATTCTTATTGTGGTACTGTTATTTCAGGGAAGGAATAATGATATTGACAAAATTGAAACCCAGGACACTGCTTACATCTTGCAGGACAACAAAATACCTTATTTTTCAGTGCAGAGATAAACTATTTTGTAAGGGATATCGGCCTATAGTTTTTTTTTTTTTTTTTTAAAGAAATGCTGGGTTTAGAGTGAGTCAGAAGAGTCAGAAGAATTGTTAATTTTGTTGTGGCTGCATGTCATTTTAGCAGTGAAGACATTAGCAGAGAAAGAAGAGAGGAGTGACTGATGAAATCTAAGGTCAGTAGGGTCTTTAGATTTGTGCCACACCCTCTCTGTAGCCCTGAGTTTTGAACGATGCTCATGGAGAACATCAGATAGCCAGGGGGCGGAGGGGGTGGCACGGGCTGGCACAGGCTGACCTGGATGAGAGGAGGGCAAATTCAAGTTTAAAATGGCCATGGGCCCTCGTACGTTTAATGAAAAGATAATAAAATTGAATAATTTCTGATGGTCTAGTTTTTGCACCTGCTTGTTTCAGGTTTTAATCCGTCTCTTCTGGTGGATTAAGGTTTTCTAGCTGGTGCTGTCACAAACTATGGTATTGCAGGATTATAGTATTGGCTTGAGTGGGTTCAATATTATTCAATATCATTTAAATATTAATTGTAAATTGTAAATAAATTGTATAATATATACTTTATCTGTAATAATGCTTTCTCTCTACAGATGGATAAAAAACTAATGATGGATCCTACATCCATGTTAGAACTGCTACAACTATAAACTGTTTCTTTGTGAGCTCCAGTGTTTGTGACTCTCAGGGAGATAATTTACCTCAGTATCTCCAGTTTACAGTGTGCATCCTTCAGTCCATCAGAAAGCAGATTCACTCTGGTGTCTCCTAGATTATTTAATGACAGATCCAGTTCTCTCAGGTGTGAGGGGTTTGATCTCAGAGCTGACACCAGACCAGCACAACCTTCATCTGTCACACCACAATTAATCAACCTGTAGAGAAAAAGGACACTCTTCATTCTCTCAGTTCAGGATCGACACCTCAGATAAGCAGGAACTTACAATCTGAAAGAGAGACAATCCATGACACGATTAACAGGTCCAGTCTATGGTGAAACCTGCTTCTACATGGTGCTTGAGGAGGTTCATTTCAATATAATTAAAATATCAGAATCTTTTAATTTTTTTGTGAGTACCCCAAAAATCTTCAACACATCTGTATATAAAAAATACAGGGAAAAGACATGTATTGAAAAACTTCTGTAAGGTATGATTCAGCATATATTGTAAATGTTGATTAGTATTTGTATATTATTAATATATATTTTTTTATTGACAGTTGATCCAGGCTACAGATTTCCCACATAGCTGTGCTAAATTTATCGGTAACACTTTACAATAAGGTTTCATTAGTTAACATTAGTTAACTAATTTAGTTAACATGAACTAAGAATGAACAATACTACAACATTTATTAATCTTCATTAAAGTTAATTTCAACATTTACTAATAGATTATTAAAATCAAAAGTTGTACTTGGTAACATTAGTTCATGCACTGTGAACTAACATGAACAAACAATGAATGACTTTATTTTTATTACCTAACATTAACAAAGATTAATAAATACTGTAACAGTTCATGTTAGTTAATACATTTACTGTTCACAAATGAAACCGGTTGCACTTTATTTAAAGCTGTCCGTGTTACAGTGTAAATATGAATTTAAGTACTGTGTAATAATAATTAACCACATGTACACATTATAGAGTTAGGTTTAGGGTTGGGGTTTGGTTTAGTGTCAGTTGCATGAAATTATGCATCATTTATAGTTATTACTACAGTAACTACATGTAACGTGTAACAAGGACACTGTAAAATAGTGTTACCATGAAACCTTGTAAAGTTTTACCAGTTTATCTTATATTTTTTTCTCATTTAATGAGATAATTTATATCTAAATCAATGTATCATGTGCATTTATCATTTATTCAGTAAGTATTTGTGTAATAAGCAGGATAATGTACAGTCGGTCTCCACTTTGCATCAGTGTCCGGGGTCATTATTTGCCATATTTAATGAATAAAACTATCTCTCTCTATATACATATCTATCCTGTTTCATCAGTTTGCAGATGATACACTAGTGTTGTCATGATACTGTAATTTCTAACTTTGATTTGCCACATTAGAGGTTTAAAATTTGAATATCTAAGTTCATTTATTTTTAACCATATTCAAAGCTTTTTCAAATGAAACTCTGAGATTCCTCAAGCCCGACAGTTCTTATTATATAATAATGATATTTCTAAGACATAAATATATTACTATTGTATTGCAGCTGCACTTTACAATAAAAAATATATTTTATATGTATTATAATTTTACTACTTAATTTCTTCACTTGCAAGAGTTTTTATTTAGGCAGAAAACTGTTTAGAAAATATGTGAAGAAAATCATTTAAACAAGGGCCAGAGTCAGCCTAACTATACAGAATATAATACAATATATTGTAATATAAAATAATATAGCAATGTATTAATGCTGCAGTGTCTATGTCATTCTTAATTTAAAATAAAAAAATTATAATTTATTAATAATCTTAATTTCTGATTATCCCAGGTCACGTAGGATTGTTTATGCATTAAACTCATGCACGAGACAGGGATGTTGTTCCTTCAACATAGAATCTCAAGGCCTCAACTTCACATCATGTGACCATGACATAAAGATGTCATTACCTTGACAAAACAATCTGGGGTCCTCGAATAAAATAAGGGCCTGTCCCAATATTGCACTTGTGGTCTTGGCCACTTGAGAGCGCTGTCCGAGGTCTGATCAATGCCAAAGCTCAGTGCCCTTAATGCACTAAATCCACAATGACTCTAATACTGTTTCAGAGCAGTATTTGAAGCTAAATGTATCCCATCATCCATCATGTTCAGGAACTCACATGGCCTGAAAACGCAAAATGTTAAGAAAAACCTTCTAGGTGCTTTGTTGGCCCCGAGGTCTTTGCCAGAGATAATCCGCACCTGCTGCCAGTAATGGAAATACCCCCTATTGTTGCTTTAGTAAAAAAGCACATGCTAAAATCATACATGTGATCATGTTTTATCAGAGTAGTAATTATTTTCAGTGTGACTTACTGAACTGATCTGGATTCTTTAACCACAGGCAGCAGCTTCTGAAGAACTTCATTTGCTGTATTTTGTGCTCCAGTAAACTGATTTAGATCAAAAACATCCATCTTCTGCTCTGATGTCAGCAACACATAAACCAGAGCTGACCACTGTGAAGAGGCAAGTTTGGTTTCTCCTATTTTCCCAGATTTCATATAATATTGGATTTCCTGCATCAATGAATCATCACCCAGTTCATTCAGACAGTGGAACAGATTGATGGATCTCTCTGGAGAGTGATTCTCCCTGATCTTCTGTTTGATGTACTCAACTGTTTCCTCTTTGTTGTAGGAGCAGCTTCCTGTCTGTGTCAGTAGTTCTTGTAAGAGAGTCTGATTGGACTCCAATGAGAGACCCAGAAGAAAACGCAGGAAAAGGTCCAGATGTCCATTCTTACTCTGGAAAGCCCCAGTCACAGCTCTCTGATGCAGCTCAGATAATGACGCATATTTCTTCCGGTTAAAATATTTAGAGAAAAAATGTTTGGTTTGGTCAAACACATTTCTGTTCTTGATTTTAAAAGAGAGATGAGCATATAAAGCTGCTAGATGTTCCTGAATGCTCAGATGAACAAAGCAGAAGACTTTCCCTTGATACAAGCCAAACTCCTCCTTGAAGATCTGAGTGCACAATCCTGAGTACACTGATGCTTCTGTCACATCAATGCCACACTCTCTCAGGTCTTCTTCATAGAAGATCAGGTTGCCTTTCACTATCTGCTGAAAAGCAAGTTTTCCCAGTTTAACAATCATGTTTTCATCTTTCACTTTCTTCTCATAGTCCTTTTCATGTTTGATGTTGGTCTGAATGATCAGGAAGTGTGTGTACATTTGAGTGAGAGTCTTGGGAATCTCTCCACTCTCTGCTTCACTCAAAATCTTCTCTAGAACAGTGGCTGAGATCCAGCAGAACACTGGGATGTGGCACATGATGTAGAGGCTCCTTGATGACTTCAGGTGTGTGATGATTGTATTGGCCAGACTCTGAGCACTGATTCTCTTCCTGAAGTATTCCTCCTTCTGTGGCTCATTGAAGCCTCTTACCTCTGTCACTCGATGGACACACTCGGAGGGGACGAGATCAGCTGCTGCTGGTCTGGAGGTGATCCAGATGAGAGCAGAGGGAAGAAAACTCCCCTCAATGAGGTTCGTCAGCAGCACATCCACTGAGGCTGATTTAGATACATTACACAGTTTTACTTTTCTCTTAAAGTTCAGAGACAGACGACACTCATCCAGACCATCAAAGATGAACAACACTTTATATTCATCACTTAATGGTTTCATTTCTTTGATTTCAGGGAAAAAGACATGAAGAAGATCTGAAAGACTGAGTGTTTTGTCCTTCATCAAGTTGAGCTCTCTGAAAGGAAGTGGAAATATGAGCTGGATGTCCTGATTCTCTTTCTCTTCAGCCCAGTCCACAATGAACTTCTGCACAGAAACTGTTTTTCCAATGCCAGCGACTCCCTTTGTCAGCACAGTTCTGATGGGTTTGTCTTGTCCAGGTAAAGGTCTAAAGATGTCATTGCATTTAATTGGTGTGTCCTCTATTGCTGGTTTCCTGGATTGTGTCTCAATCTGTCTCACCTCATGCTCATTATTGATCTCTCCACTTTCACTCTCTGTGATGTAGAGCTCTGTGTAGATCTCATTTAGGAGTGTTGGGTTTCCCTGCTTCACTGTTCCTTCATACAGACACTGAAACTTCTTCAATAGATTTGATTTGAATCCGCTTTTGATCAATTGAGAGTAATGACTGAAAGAATAAAATAATAGAATACAGCATTAATTAAAGAGAGAAAAAATATTGTAAAATAAATTAACAATGGTTAAATAAATAATTATACAAAATCATACAAGCAACAGTGGTGTTGGTGTTAATATCAGCACGGCTGTTATTTGGCCATTTACACAAGCCATTAGAGCTCTATCTACTAGCATTGTTACAGATTTCATAGGCAGAGCTTAAACCCATACTTTCTAATCTTCATTTATATTAATTAACATGTTTTGGTGCTAAAACTGGTGGAGAAGAGGAAGAGATGATCAGTTCACATTGCCATTTAATTCAATCAGACAAAGCAATCTCTCATGCCACATCAAAGCATCAAAACTACATTTATTGTCTGAATTTTGATAAAAAGTTCACAGAATTTGAAAGCTGACACTTTTATCAAAACAGCATTTAATAATGGAAACACTAATCACTGTTTGGTGGTTTTACTCATGCATCAACTGAAAAAAGCTAAGACTAAAACAGTCTCATGATTTTAGAATTGATATTGATATAAGATTGTTAAAATGAAGATCATGATGCATTGAAAAATCTTTTTTACCACATAATTTTTTTTTAACCACCTCTACAAGCCATACTGACAGTGAGATTCGGAATGTTGAGTTTGAGAGTGCTTTAAGAAAGTGCTTTAAGAAACAAGAAGTTACTTTTGAACAAGTTTCAGTATCAGTGGCCCAAAGCATGAATCTAAAATTCAAATTTTGATTGTCAAGATAGAAACACTGTACCTCAGATTAGTTGATGTGTGTCTTCCCTCTGTTATTATGTAGTCCATAGACAAGTCGCTCTTCATGGACACACAGCTGGGCTCCAGTGGGTTTAAGCTCTGCCTGCGCAATTGACTATAACCAAACAGAGACAACAAAAGAGAGACAAGAATTAATTTAGTTGATTTTACAAGGATAGTATGATTTTCTATGTGAATTGTCTATCCATGTAGTTTGTCTATCCACTGCTTCCCAAACCTGTTCTGTGTAAAGACGCAATGCTGCATGAAAGCATTCCTAAAGTATGCCAGATCTGACCTACCTCAGCCCCTAGTATCAAAGGCGATTCCAATATGGTTTTGGTTCAGTGTAAATGAATGCAAGCTTGTGCCGCACATTGTCATGACAACCAAAAGCACGCCTGTCAGCTCAGGCCGCGTGTGAATCAAGAAGCGGGAAGCAAAACATATAGACCTCGCTTAATATTGTTTTAGGCACATCAAAAAGTGTCTACCAACAAAAGACAGTGAAGTAAAAGAGTCTTGTACTCACATTGTGAAGTCTCCATTTGTAATCTTCTTTTGAATAGACAGGCAGATCAACGCGCTGCTACATTTCTATTTCACCCACACAAGATGGACTGGTGATATCTGCTGTCCTGCCTGAAATGCTAAGGCTAGCATCAATGTTTGTTTGTTGTGCCTGCTCCAAAGTGACCTTCTGGCTCTTTGAAAAAACTTTCACCCTCTTTTAATCCTGTGGTGATGTACCCGGTGTAATAATTCATAATTTCTTTGTAGTGATTGTTCCAGCTAAAAGATTTCAGTTTCTGTGTAAATGCATTTATGCTGCATCAGAGCAGCATTAAACAGTCTGTGTAAATTTTCGTGTGTTTTTTTCCCGCTTCAGATTTGGTTTCTGTGCCGCCTTTGCTGTGTAAAGATGCCTTAAGGGAAAACGCTAAGTGTTTACAACACAGCTATTTTATGATTGTTTCATGATTGATTTCATGCATGAAACAACTGTGCTGTAATCAGAGCTTGTGCAGAAGCTCTGGAAAAAGCTCTGATGGCTGACCCTACTATCTGCCCTCTAATCGCTCTCGTTGTACTTTGAAGGCATTCGTCTTAGTGACATGCCGTCTGCAGCGTCTCATGTCAAAATATCTAACCAAGAGGCACTGCTTAAAGTCAGACCCCAATCAGTCTTTGCAGCACTACATGAAGTCGAACACACCTATTATAAACAGAAATGTTGTACCTCAGGTTAGTTGATGTGTGTTTTCCTTTAAATTTTATTATGTTGACCATAGACTGGTCACTCTTCATGGACACACAGCTGGGCTCTGGTGAGTTTGATCTCTTCCTGTGGAATCGATTGAAATAGAATATAAACATTAAAATAGAGATAACAGATTAGAGTTAAGAATGTATACAACTGATTTTACGTTAAAAAAAAACTCCCATGGAGACTCTGATTGTCTATCTATCTATCTAGACAGAAATGTTGTACCTCAGATCAGTTGATGTGTGTTTTCCCTTAAATGTTATTATGTTGTCAATAGACTGGTCACTCTTCATGGACACACAGCTGGGCTCTGGTGAGCTTGATCTCTCCCTGTGGTATTCACATTAACAGACACATTTGAATAGAGAACAGAATACAGACAAGAATTAATTTGGTTGATTTGGCACGTAGACAAACCTCACATAGAGTATCTATCTATCTATCTATCTATCTAGATAGACAGAAATGTTGTACCTCAGATCAATTGATGTGTGTTTTCCCTTAAATTTTATTATGTTGACCATAGACTGGTCACTCTTCATGGACACACAGCTGGGCTCTGGTGAGTTTGATCTCTTCCTGTGGAATCGATTGAAATAGAATATAAACATTAAAATAGAGATAACAGATTAGAGTTAAGAATGTATACAACTGATTTTACGTTAAAAAAAAACTCCCATGGAGACTTTGATTGTCTATCTATCTATCTAGACAGAAATGTTGTACCTCAGATCAGTTGATGTGTGTTTTCCCTTAAATGTTATTAGGTTGTCTATAGACTGGTCACTCTTCATGGACACACAGCTGGGCTCTGGTGAGCTTGATCTCTCCCTGTGGTATTCACATTAACAGACACATTTGAATAGAGAACAGAATACAGACAAGAATTAATTTGGTTGATTTGGCACGTAGACAAACGTCTCGGTTACGTATGTAACCCTCGTTCCCTGAAGGAGGGAACGGAGACGTACGTCAGTAGTGACCGACGAATTGGGATATCGCTAGAGAGCCCTATCAGCTTCGAGTGAACTACAACAGGCCAATGGAGTTGGCGTGCGATATTTGCATAATGCGCACCGCCCCCGCCAGGTGGTATAAATAGGGGAGCAGATGCAATCGCACTCTGTTTTTCGCTGAGGAGACAATCTAGTCCGCACTACAGCGAGGGTACAGCAACTGTGGCGACGGGACGTACGTCTCCGTTCCCTCCTTCAGGGAACGAGGGTTACATACGTAACCGAGACGTTCCCTTTCAGTCGGTCACGTTCGACGTACGTCAGTAGTGACCGACGAATTGGGATCCCAAATAAAGCGCCACAGTATGAACCCCTTCCAGTGCCCAGCGCAAGCTCTAGCCACCCGGCGCACCAGTGGGACGGGGAAGGGGGCGAGCTTACGCCGAGAGAGTCTACTGCTGTTCCGATATACCCACTAAGTAAACTAGACTACACTGGGGAAGCGAACCCGTAGGGGACGCTGCGGAGACCACTACCCACCCGTAGGGGAGGAATTTACGTGGAGAGTACACATATGGACTGGCCGTGGGCAGTACGCATATGGAGTCCCTGGGATGGCTCCACCTGGGTAGGGGGGAGACTCATCTGACAGGTGACAGCAGAGCTGGCTCTGCTAGGGAAAGACACGGGCTCGCCGTAGGGAGTTGACCGTGGACAAATACACACATGGGACCGCTCACGTGGAGGGGTCACGACATGTGGAACCCAGCCAAACGTCAACGTCGGTGACGGAGGTTTGGCCTGGCATCAGACACTCCGCAATGTCCGAGCCGAAGGGGGAGGCGGAGGAACTCGACAGGGTTCGCCAAGCGGGGAACTCGACTGGAGTAAAAAGGATGCACGTATCCGGCCCAGGGGGCGGGAGTGGCATTGCAAGCCGACACTAGAACGGGCTCTTCGCGTCTACCGGCTGGTGGAAGCGAGTACACGGGAAGATACCGGTTCTACACGAAGGCTATAGAATCTAGCGAACGTGTTAGGTGTCGCCCAGCCCGCAGCTCTACAGATATCTGTCAGCGAGGCGCCGTGCGCCAGCGCCCAGGAAGAGGCCACTCCTCTGGTGGAGTGGGCTCTCAACCTGAACGGGCAAGGCACGCCCTGGGACTCGTACGCCAGGGCGATGGCGTCCACTATCCAGTGGGCCATCCTCTGCTTGGAGACAGCCTTTCCCTTCTGCTGGCCTCCGTAACAGACAAAGAGCTGATCTGAGGTCCTGAAGCTTCGCGTTCTGTCCACGTACAGGCGCAGCGCGCGGACGGGACAGAGCAAAGCTAGGGCTGGGTCTGCCTCCTCCGAAGGCAGCGCTTGCAGGTTCACTACCTGATCTCGAAAGGGAGTGGTAGGAACCTTGGGCACATATCCAGGCCGGGGTCTCAGGATAACGTGAGAGTCACCGGGCCCGAATTCCAGGCACGATTCGTCAACCGAAAATGCGTGCAGGTCCCCTACCCTCTTGAGCGAGGCCAATGCAACCAGGAGGACGGTCTTTAGGGACAGTACTTTTAACTCGACTGATTGCAAAGGCTCGAAGGGACGACCCCGGAGAGATGTAAGAACCAGGGTCAGATCCCAAGAGGGTACAGAGGGGGGCTGGGGAGGATTCAGTCTCCTCGCCCCCCTCAAGAACCTGACGATCAGATCGTGCTTCCCTAGCGATTTACCATCAACTGCATAGTGATGTGCGGCGATAGCGGCAACATACACCTTGAGGGTGGAGGGAGACAGCCTTCGCTCCAGGCCCTCTTGCAGAAAGGAAAGCACGGTTCTGACCGAACATGATCGGGGGTCCTCTCGCTCTGGTTGAGAGGAACACCATTCGACGAATAGGTTCCACTTCAGCGCATAGAGGTTCCTCGTAGAAGGAGCTCTAGCGGAAGTGATGGTGTCTGCGACCGCTTGCGGGAGATCACTCAGAACCTCCGCGTCCCGTCCAGGGACCACACATGGAGTTTCCACAGGTCGGGACGCGGGTGCCAGAGGGTGCCCCGTCTCTGAGTCAGGAGGTCCTTCCTCAGAGGAATGGGCCAGGGAGGTGCTGTCGCGAGGAGCGTGAGGTCCGAGAACCAGGTCCGAGTGGGCCAATATGGAGCCACTAACAAGACCTGCTCCTCGTCCTCCCTGACTTTGCACAGGAGCTGTGCGAGAAGGCTCACTGGGGGAAACGCATATTTGCGTAGGCCCTGGGGCCAGCTGATTGCCAGGGCATCCGTGCCGAGCGTGCCGCCGGTCAGGGAATAGAACAACTGGCAGTGGGCAGTCTCCGGGGAGGCGAACAGATCTATCTGTGCCTCGCCGAAGCGCTGCCAGATCAGCTGGACCACCTGGGGATGGAGCCGCCATTCGCCCGGAAGCGGAGGCTGCCGTGAGAGCTCGTCGGCTGCACGGTTGAGCACGCCTGGGACGTGAATGGCACGAAGCGACCTCAGATGCTTCTGACTCCATAGCAAGAGATGGCGGGCGAGTTGCGACATACGGCGGGAGCGTAGACCACCCTGATGGTTGATGTACGCAACGGCCGCAGTGCTGTCCGAGCGGACCAGTACGTGCTTGTCTGTCAACAGCTCCTGGAAGCGGCCCAGTGCAAGACGTACTGCTAGCAACTCGAGGCAATTGATATGCCAATGCAGTTGGGGCCCCGTCCACAGACCCGACGCTGCATGCCCGTTGTACGTGGCCCCCCACCCTGTGGCAGAGGCATCTGTGTGGACCACAGCATGCCTGGACACTTGTTCGAGGGGAACTCCAGCCCGCAGGAACGAAGGGTCCCACCACTTGGTGAGGGTGCGACGGCAGTTCGGTGTCACGGGAACACGGAACGTACCGCGCTGCCACGCCCATCTCGGGATCCGGCCGCGGAGCCAGTGTTGAAGCTGCCTCATATGAAGCAATCCGAGCGGCGTGACTGCGGCTGCGGATGCCATATGCCCCAGGAGCCTCTGAAAGAGTTTCAGTGGGGCCGCTGTCCTGCGCTTGAGCGTACTCAGGCAGGTCAACACTGACTGGACGCGCTCCTCGGTGAGGCGCGCAGTCCGGGCGACCGAATCCAGTTCCATACCGAGATAAGAGATCCTCTGCCCGGGGGAGAGTTTGCTCTTGTCCCAGTTGACCCGAAGACCCAACCGACTGAGGTGAGCTAACACCATGTCCCTGTGTTCGCACAACTGCTCCCGCGAGCTGGCCAGGATGAGCCAGTCGTCGAGGTAGTTGAGGATGCGAACGCCCTGTTCCTTGAGCGGAACAATGGCCGCCTCCGCAACCTTCGTGAAGACGCGGGGCGACAGGGCCAGCCCGAAGGGTAGGACTTTGTACTGATATGCCCGACCCTCGAACGCAAACCGTAGGAAGGGTCTGTGACGAGGCAGAATCGAGACATGAAAGTACGCGTCCTTCAGGTCGATCGCTGCAAACCAATCCTGGGGACGGACGCATTCGAAAATGCGCTTCTGCGTAAGCATCTTGAACGGCAGCCTGTGAAGGGACCGGTTCAGGACACGCAGATCCAGGATTGGCCGTAGCCCACCGCCCTTCTTTGGTACAATGAAGTAGGGGCTGTAGAACCCTGACTTCATATCGGCTGGAGGGACCGGCTCGATTGCATCCTTCGCCAGGAGGACAGCAATCTCCGCCCGGAGAACAGGTGCATTGTCCAGGGACACCTGAGTGTAGTGGACACCCCTGAAGACCGGGGGACGCCGGGCGAACTGAATCGCATAGCCGAGTCTGATAGTGCGAATGAGCCAGCGGGACGGGCTGGGGAGCGCTATCCAGGCTTCCAGACACCGAGCCAGCGGGACCAAAGGCACCACAGACGCACCGGGGGTGGGGCAGCGAAGCAGAGTGCTGGAACCCGACTCGGACGGCGCAGCGGCCCGAAGTGGGGTCAGACTCTGCGAGGTGACAGTGTGAATGGGAGACGGCTGGGGGGCGGCCTCGACCATCACACTGGGACCTGCTGGCGAAGTGAGAGTGGGCTGCGAGTGGCAAGGCGGAGCCTCGCGCGCTGACAGCCACAGTCTCTTGTGACCTGGAGGATTGGGAAACTGCTCTTTTTGTGATGAAGTGGGTACCGCTGGACTCCGGAGAGCCAGCGGCAGGACAGACAATTTCACAAATTCCCCCCGGCCCTCCTCCGGGGGTGGGAGAGACGATGGAGTCCTCTCCCGAAGAGCAGGAACCTTCCCCTCCAGGTCGCCCGTCTCAGGGTCGCGTCTTCCTCGACCTCTTGCCACCTGGCTTGGCCTGAGCGGGCTGGGCGCCGCGTCCGCGACCGGCACCCTGCTGTTTGGCTGGTGTAGGCTGCTGCTTTGCCAACTTAGCAGGGGCGGAGGACGACGCAGGCGGGCGCCCTCGGCGACGAGCGGGCTGAGGCTGTGCTGCCGGCGGCGGGGTGGAGGCAGCAGCGGACCGCCGGGGCAGGACGTGTTTGATAGCCTCAGCCTGCTTCTGGGCGGCAGAGAACTGCTGGGCGAAGCTCTCTACCGCGTCGCCGAAAAGGCCGACCTGTGATATGGGGGAGTCCAGGAACCGATATTTGTCGGTATCCCTCATATCAGCAAGGGTCAGCCAAAGGTGGCGTTGCTGGACCACAAGCGTGGCCATCGCCTGACCAACAGAACGTGCCGTCACCTTAGTCGCCCGGAGGGCGAGGTCCGTGGCGGCACGCAGCTCCCCAAGCAGCTGCTGGTCAAGACCTCCCTGGGGCATTTCCATCAACGCTTTTGCCTGATGAACTTGCAAAAGGGCCATGGCATGCAAGGCAGAGGCAGCCTGTCCGCAGGCTCTGTAAGCTTTCTCTGTCAAGCCTGACGAGAATTTACAGGCCCGGGATGGGAGACGCGGCTCACCGCGCCAGCCAGAGGCCGTTGGACACAGTTGCATCGCAACAGACCTCTCGACTGGGGGAATCCGCGTATATCCCCTAGCCTCCCCGCCATCCAGGTTGGTGAAGGCGGACGAGGGACCAGGTCTCGCACGAACGCTATAGGGCGTCCGCCAGGACCTGGTCACCTCATCATGCACCTCCGGGAAGAATGGCATCGGGGCGGGGCGCTGGGGACCAGCGCGGGCCGCCCCGAGGTACCAATCATCGAGCCGAGAAGGTTCGGGACACGGTGGAGGGTTCCAGACGAGCCCGACCTTCTCGGCAGCCCGGGAAAGCATAGCCGTCAACTCAGGATCAGGCTCGGACAACGCTACGGTCCCGGAGGGAGGTAACGCAGCCGAGTCTTCATCTCCCGAGGACTCTGGCTCACCTTCCGATGCCGCGATCGACATGCAGTCATCCGCCGGTGCTCCGAAAGAAACGGCTGGTCGCTCCGTAGAGGGACCAGCACGCTCAATCGGTAACACCACCGGTTGCAGTGAGGTAGAGGGGACAGGGGCCCGCGGAGCGGAGCTCGGCGGGGAAGCCCTGACCGTGATCCTCAGATCACCCTGCCTACACGCCGGCGCACCGTCACCCCGGCCGAAGCCAGAGAAAACGGCGGCACGGGGCATAGGGGAGGGGACCCCCGCTCCCTGAGAACCAAGGAACGAGAGTCTCGATCTCAACACTGCAATAGTCATGTTCCCACAGTGAGAACATGAACTATCCACAAAAGCTGCTTCAGCGTGCTGAACGCCCAGGCACGTGATGCAGCGATTGTGGCCGTCAGCGGGGACCAATGAACGACCGCATCCAGTAACGCACAGACGAAATGACATCTTGAAAAAGACGCAGGGTTCGTCTGTGAAGCTCTTTTAGGAGGGGAAAAATTCAGCTCTCTTGTGCTGAAGCACACAGGGAGTGTCACGATGTGTTCGGGTACACCACTCCCCGAACACAACGGAGGAACCGGCCCAAATCGCAACAGACCACAATGCTGGGAAATGGAAATTGAATGCTGTAAAAACAGCAGTTGAGAGCTTTAAGCTCAGGCTCCTCGGAAGCTCGCGACCTCGCTGGAGTGCCGTTGCACCAACACAAGAAAAAGAAATTTTCCTTTTTTTTTTGGCTTGAAGAATTCACTGAAGTCTGAAAGCTGGAAACACACTAGATGGCTCCGAAGCGAAAGACAGAGTGCGATTGCATCTGCTCCCCTATTTATACCACCTGGCGGGGGCGGTGCGCATTATGCAAATATCGCACGCCAACTCCATTGGCCTGTTGTAGTTCACTCGAAGCTGATAGGGCTCTCTAGCGATATCCCAATTCGTCGGTCACTACTGACGTACGTCGAACGTGACCGACTGAAAGGGAACCTCACATAGAGTATCTATCTATCTATCTATCTATCTAGATAGACAGAAATGTTGTACCTCAGATCAGTTGATGTGTGTTTTCCCTTAAATTTTATTATGTTGACCATAGACTGGTCACTCTTCATGGACACACAGCTGGGCTCTGGTGAGTTTGATCTCTCCCTGTGGAATCGACTGCAATAGAATATAAACATTAGAATAGAGATAACAGAATAGAGTTAAGAATGTATACAATTGATTTTATGTATAAAAAAAAAAATAAAAAAAACTCCAATGGAGACTCTGATTGTCTATCTATCTGTCTATCAAGACAGTAATGTTGTACCTCAGATCAGTTGTGTATTTTCCCTTAAATTTTATTATGTTGTCCATAGACCGGTCACTCTTCATGGACACACAGCTAGACTCCGGTGGGTTTGATCTGTGACATTGACATTAATAGAACAGTGATAGCAGAATAGAGATTTTAAAAGTAGATAAACTTTGAAGATTGTTGACATTGCATAAGGAAAATGTCACCCAGTGTATAGACACCCTCAGAGTCCTAAATATATCTCAGCACAAGAATATGAGAAAACATTTAGAACACCTTAACATCCATTGCAAACACCCAGAATGCCCCATTATGTGACATACAATGCATTTTCTATAACATCATGATCGCAAGGATTTTGATATACCTGCATCCTGGAGAAAAATCTCCATCGCTGAATGTTTGTGTGTCCTCCATGATTCATTTATTCTTCATTAAGCTGCATGAGTAAGACTGATGAGTCACACTGACATATGAAAAGAATTTAAAATTCTTTACAGAACAGTGCAACTTTACCATTTATAGAAATCATAGGCCTAACCATATAACCAAAACATGACAAACAGTTTTAATTATCATTACCAAACTGCAACTTCAAGAAAAGTTATATAAGTTATAAATTTCTGTCACATATAATATATGTGATAGAAATTTTATGGTTAGGGCACGTCAGATGTGATAAGGTTTTGTAAAACTAAGGGCGTGTGATAAAAACGAGATTCGGTTTCTGCAACGCTGTGAAAATGTGTCATATAAAGTATGTTTGGTGAACAAGTTTGTAACAACAGCTTACACATAACATTTTGATCACATTTTGACACAAACCAACAACAACAAAACACTAACAAAAATACAATTAAGATAATAAGATTATGATGTTTTGTTGTCTACTTCATTAAGTTAGTATTTTATAGCTACTAGGTTAATGCTGAAGTCACTTTCAAGCACCTCACCTCAGAAAACTCACCTTGATTGAAATGTTCAAGACTTCTAAGAGCAAATAAATTCATGATAAACAGCTAAAAAAAAGAGTTTTTGGCTAGTTTTACTGATTTAAAGAATGTTGAACTCAGATGTAAAATGTTGCAGGTAAAACACAATCTATTTTCACTTTTAATTGCTGGCAGCAAGAAAAAAACCTGTGTGTATTTGAGAGAACATTCCAGCTCAACCAGTTTACACAAAGTGCAGCTATGAGAGACACAAGATACTAATACCTCACCTATTTTTATAAGTACAGTAATAATCTTGAAAATTCAACATTATGGTTCCATATTGTGAAAAAATATGATAATAAAGATAAATAAATTTGAGGAAGTGTGACGAAGGCGTTACGAAGATATTACAATTATAAATGTCAAAACGTAAATGAATTTGAGTCATATTCAAGAGTTTTGCCACTGTTGGCACTGAGAAGAGCATTGATCAACATTTGAGTGTGCTTAATTAATTTTAATAGGCGCTTAAATAGGCCTATTAAAAACTGCAAACAAGAATAAACACACATTAACAAGTGTATATCATTTACATATTTATTATTTTAGTAAAGTATTTTTAGTTCTAGAGCAGTTTTGCACTCAGAGATGATATATGAAGGTAACCGTTGTGATTAGGCCTACATTACAATGAATATGCCTACATGTGATTAACGAATATTTTTAAGTTATCAGTTAATTATCATCTCTTTCATACAGTGGTGTTAACAATGCCACAAATTAGTAAAGCACATTAAATTTAGCTAATGCCTAAATAATAAATTGTAATAATAATAAATAATAGGAAACAATTTTACATTATAAAATTTCATTAATGGTCTGCTTTAGTCAAGTAATGACTAATAAAAAAGGTAAAAACTAGAACCAGCATTCTAGTTTAAATGTTAAAGCAGAAATAAGAAGGCTGCAAACCTTGTTCAAACTCTCTTGCTCCCGCTCTCTCATCAGTCCTCTTCACGTTGGATATTGGGAAATAGAGTGTACATCGGATGTATAAATACATAGATGCCCAATCAAGTTTACATATGACATTATATCAAGATATTTGTCACTGTTGTTACCAGGATTTCGCGGGGCAGTGAATAAAATCATAGATCAACAACACTAATACGACTTTTGACATTTTTTATAACTCTTAAAACAAAACAAAAAATGTCGCTGTATGCCAGTAGACGGAGCCGAAATGCATTTATGCATGTTTCTTCCTGGTAACCACAGCAGCAACCATTCAGTGCAACATACAAAACGTCACATTCCTGCACGGGATCGGTGAACAATACAGTAAGAAATGGTATAGGCCTATACAGAATTCCAACCACGCTGCAGACTTTGAAACCTGTGAGCTGTGAAATTATGTGAAAAGGACAATACAGAAACACAAAGCAGAACAGGACAGACGTCTTTACATCTTAGAGCTCATTAATAATGATGGATTTATGCTTGCAGAAATCAACTCATGGGAATATTATAGATTCAAGATTTTTATTTGTCACATACACAGTTATATAGAGAATATACAACCAGCAGTGAAATGTAAATCAGGTCCGCTCCACAGACAGTGTAATTATTATAAGAATACAAACACAAAAGAAAATTAATAAATAAATATAGAGAAGGACAAATAGATAGTAGCAGTATGGGAAAAAAAATAAAATAAAATGTACAGGACAGTATACTGTAAACATAGTAAATATTTAGATGAACAGGAATGTACAAGAGAAGAATGTGCAAACAGGCTGTACAACAAGGTGTTACATAGCATATTATATTATATAGATTATTAGGCCTATGTACTATTTTGTTCATTGCAAGTAGCCTACCTGTTATATAGGCCACAAAGCAACACATTGAAAAAATTAACAGCACTTGTCAAAAACATATCAGTAAACACAAATTACCATTTAAGGGTCAATTTCTTGTACAGTGCATCTGGAAAGTATTCACAGCACTTCACTTTTTCCTGCATTTTGTTATGTTACAACCTTATTCCAAAATGGATTAAATTAATTAAAATTAAATGAATCTTTGCAAATGTATTAAAAATAGAAAACAAAACAAAAAAAATCATATGTACATAAGTATTCACAGCCTTTGCCATGACACTCAAAATTGAGCTCAGGTGCATCCTGTTTCCACTGATCATCCTTGAGATGTTTCTACAACTTGCTTGGAGTCCACCTGTGGTAAATTCAGTTGATTGGACATGATTTGGAAAGGCACACACCTGTCTATATAAGGTTCCACAGTTAACAGTGCATGTCAGAGCACAAACCAAGCCATGAAGTCCAAGGAATTGTCTGTAGACCACTGAGACAGGATTGTATCGGGGCACAGATCTGGGGAAGGTTACAGAAAAATTTCTGCAGTATTGAAGGTCCCAATGAGCACAATTGGGCTATTTTGAAAATGCAGTCGCTGGAAAAATTACGGAGCCACGGGTTGCATTTTTTGGGCTACTTTTATAATGTACTGCGATCGCAAAAAGATTTGTTTGTAAACAAAGAAAAAAATAAAGTGGAACGGTTTATTAGTGGCTATAGATCCCCTGGGAATGAATACTTGGCAACAACTGCTGCTGCACATGAGTGAATGCGTGTGCCTTTGATGTAACTTCACAAATCAAGCATCACGTGAGTTACGCCAAAGTCCTTGGTTACGCCCACATTTGCCGGTTGTAGAAGCGTCTGTTGGTCTGTGGATGAACACGCAGCATTATAAAATATCAGGTAAATGGGGAAAATATAAAAAAGAAATATCGCAAAGAATGGGAGACAGAGGAAGGATTAATGGAGTAGATTCGAAGTGTTCCAAATGATGATAAAAAAGCATTCTGCAAATATTGCAAATGTGAAATCAGAGCTCACCATGGTGATCTGTTAGCTCATGCTGCAACTGAAAAGCATAAAAAAATGCATCTCCTTTCTCAAATGCCAGAACATTATTTTACATAAGCAGTTCCTTTCCAAGATCTAATGTTGCTGTGAAAGAAGCAGAGTTGAAGCTGACTGTTCATGATGTTGCTTGTGTAACGGTGTGTAAAAGTGTTAAATTGATGCATAAATGGGGACAGCGCCATCTGTCTGCTGCGTGATGGCATATAGCACGTGAAATAGGGACCGCCCACAGCAGAGATAATGAGACATGCTGTGGGTAAGTCGCACATTTTCAGCAGCCGGAGAATTATAAGTTAAAATGATTAAAAACACATAACTAACTGCTTTATTGCTGATTTATCCTGCAATGAACTTCTTGTAGAACTGTTGATATGTGTTTGGCGTCGAATGAGGTGTTTTATGTTGTTATTTTTAGTTTGTATTACGAGGCCTAGTCGTAATTAATTTGTGCATTGTCTTTGTTTTATGTAGAAGTGATTTTAATTCTCCGTGCAGTTTCCTTATTTCTACGTGTTCTCCATTGTGCAGGTATGTTGTAAGATGTGTTGTTTTCATGTTTAATGTATTAATTAATTGTTCAAATGGAATTGTATATGTTCACCGCTAGGTGGGGATGTTTACCCTTTGAATTGAACTTAATTGAATTGAAATGTTCAGTTTTTCATTTATTTGTGATCAATTCATTGAAATATCTATTGAAGTTGTCAAATTGAAAAATTGTTAACACTATACGATCACAACGCATAAAGATCTAATTGATTTGAAAAGACTAAAAAAAGAGAGAACTGTTTTAAATAAACAGCAGAGATAATGAGACATGCTGTGGAAGTGATTTTAATTCTCCGTGCAGTTTCCTTATTTCTACGTGTTCTCCATTGTGCAGCTCAGCAGTAAGACCACCCAGGCAAGACCGTCACATTGGTGCCGTGAAGTTGTGATGCCGCTGTGTTGCTTTGGGTCACGTCTACAAGCAAGTTGTTAAAGATCGCTGTGTTGCTGCATTCTGGAAGGATCCATCATTGGTTGAACAGCTCATCATCGGTTCACAGCCTTTCTATAAGGGACTCCTTGCTTTATCCTTTTTCAGTTTATTGGACTTTTCACTCTGATCATTAATATTGAGTTTGTGTATGTACACTTGTAGCACATTTTAATGCCCGTAATGAGTAACAGCAATAGATATTTGCCTGACCAATTCACTCCTAGTCCAGTGGGCAGAGGCAGAGGGGTTTTAGGTGTACCAATTCCCTTTTCAATGGACAGTCCCAATACTGGCAATAGTGATAGTAGACCTGGCATTACCAGAAGGGTGTGCACTGCGTGCGCAGAGTGTGATGCAGCAGACATGCAGTCAAATGTCAATCATAAGCCTAGCGAAGTGATCACTTCAACACCTAATGTTGAACATGGTGTACATGATATGTTAGGGCAAATGAGTTCAATTGTCCATCAGATTGGTCAGCAGTTAGCAGACAACATTATATCTCATCTTAGTCCTTATAGCTTGGACACTGACACCCCAAATAGACAACACCCTGATGATAATAAGGCTACTAGCTCTTCAAGCATGGCAAATTTGTCACAAAACCAAGTAATTCAGCACAGAAAAGTCAAGGATCCACCTTCATTCAGAGGGGATGGTTCTGACACAATTGAAATTGAAGAATGGGAAGATCTGATGAGGACATTTGTCAAAAAGAGCAACATGAGTGCCGATGAACATGTGGAAGAAGTCCTTGTACACCTGCGTGGTAAAGCAAAAGATGTAGTCAAATTCTGGATCAGGAACTGTGACTCCACCACTACTGTCTGTCCAAATTCTGTCTACAGCCTGCTGCGTAAACATTTCAGCTGTAATCACTACTCACCTGTTCCTCTTGCTGATTTTTACACCACCTTGCCGGAGGAGGATGAGAATCCATACGACTACTGGCTGAGACTCAACAAGGCAGCAGATGTCGCTTCAGAATGTCTGCGAGAGCAAGGTAAAACACTTGACAAGCCCAGTGTGGAAATAGTGCACATGTTTATCAGACACTGCCCGAGTAAAGACTTAGCCTTAACCTTCAGATCCAAACCGATTGACAAGTGGTCAGCACATGAAGTACAGGCTGTACTTAATGACTACCAATCTGATTTATCTTTCAAAGCCACAAGTACAGTGCATCACATCCAAAGTGAAAGAGTTTCAGTCAACAAGATCGATGTTAACACAGTTCCGGTGCCCGCTCCCACGGTGTGCGAACAACAACAAAAAAGCACAGATTTCTCTGCTCTTGAAAAGGTCATTGACATGCTTGAGAAAGTCCTGCTGACCAATACTAACCGACTTCAGTCTCATCCTAGATACCAGCCTTTTAACAGACTCCCTAGGATTGAAGGTTTGGATGCTTTGCCGTGTGCTATTTGCAATGATGCTGCTCACTCTGCCTTAACACATTGTCGTGAGCACAGACTGTGTTTTCAGTGTCAGTCTCCAGGTCACTCCAGACGTTTCTGCCCTAGGAGTAAACAACGACCGCCTCAGCCCACACAGGAAAACTAATAGGTCTGTGCGTAAGGGAGGTCAGTACAGACCAGATCGATAACCCTCCCATCTTTGACACACAAGATTATGAGTCCGTATATGAGCAGTACAAACCCAGTGTCTCACCTGATAAAACTGCTGTCTTTCAAGGAATACAAAGAGTCCCCAGAGCTAATTCATTATTTTACACTACTGTATCTGTAGAAAATGGCCCATCTTTCACTGCATTACTTGACAGCGGTTCAATGGCCTGCACTCTCAGTGAGGCAGCTGAAGCAAGATTGTTGGAGAGCCTTTCTAAGTTGCCAAAGTGTCCAGCTGATGATGTTGTGATTATTGGATGCGGTGGTCATCGAGTCACACCAACAGCAATGTATGATCTGTCTGTCTGTGTTTATGGATGTAAAATGATAATACCAGTGCTGATCGTTCCAGGCCAGGCAGATGAGATGATCTTGGGCAGTAACGCCATCAAAAGCCTGCTGACTCTCCTAAAGAACACAGATGACTATTGGAAATTGGTCTCACTACCAAGTGGTAATGGAGAAAGTGAGAGTTTGGAGTTCATTTCCTTACTATCCAACACACAGAGATGGAGAGGCGATCATGTACCTGAGAAAGTAGGTACTGTTAAGCTCAAGCACAGTGTGATGCTTCAACCGCAGAGTGAACATCTTGTATGGGGCAAGCTTCCTGTCGACACTGCAATGTCTGTGGGTAGTACAGTGCTTGTGGAACCTACCCAATCCAAATGCGGCCCTAAGCAGATCATGGTAGGCCGAGTCATTACACCTTTATGGGGCGATGGTTGGATACCTGTGAAAGTTATAAATCCCACTAACAGTGTGTTGACATTGAGAAGAAATGCAAAGATCGCAGACGTTTCTCCATGCGTTGCTGTAGAAGATCTCCCAGAAAGTGAGTACATTAAGTCTCAAGTTCAACACTTTCAACATGAGTATGGTCCCCAGGAATCTGAGGATGAGATGGTGCGAACCTTGAATGACTTGGGATTGAGAGACCTAGATCTGACGGCGTGTGAAGTGTCTTCCTCTTGGAAAATGAAATTACTCCATCTCATCAAGAAATATGAGTCCATATTTTCAAGGAACAAGATGGATTGTGGTGAAGCCAAAGATTTTGTACATCGGATCCGCTTAGTGGATGACAAACCCTTTCGTCTCCCCTACCGTCGTGTACCTCCAGGCCATTATGAGAAACTGAGAGTAGCATTGGATGAAATGGAAGAGAAGGGTATTATCAGAAAATCAAATAGTGAGTATGCTTCTCCTCTTGTCCTGGTGTGGAAAAAGAATGGTGATCTGAGGATCTGTACAGACTTTCGATGGTTGAACGCCAGAACAGTAAAAGACGCCCATCCTCTACCACACCAGTCAGACGCCTTAGCTGCTCTTGGGGGGAATGCTTTCTTCTCGACTATGGACCTTACCTCAGGTTTCTATAATGTTCCTTTGCACAAAGACGATAGGAAATACACCGCTTTCTCATCTCCTTTTGGATTACATGAATATAACAGGATGCCGCAGGGCCTCTGCAATAGCCCAGCTACATTCATGCGTATGATGATGTCAATCTTTGGTGACAAGAATTTCACCAGTTTATTGTGCTACCTTGATGATCTCATGGTCTTTGCTCCCAACGAACAGGTTGCACTTGAAAGGCTGGAGATGGTGTTCTCAAGACTCAAGGCCCACAATCTCAAGCTTTCCCCTAAAAAATGCCATTTCTTAAGAAAGTCAGTCAAGTTTCTTGGCCATGTAATTTGCGAAGATGGTGTTAAAACAGACCCTGGGAAAATAAAGGCCATTACGGATGTTAAAGCAGTTGACTTGATGGACTCTGATGGAATCACTCCATGCCATAGAAAAATCAGATCATTCTTAGGTATGGTACTATACTATCAACATTTTATAGAGAGATGTTCTGCCAAAGCCAAGCCTTTGTTCGAGCTTATCTCCAAAACTGACACAAAACGCTCTAGAGGCAGGAGGAGGAAGCTTAACTCGAAAGCTGTGTGCGTAAAACTCTCACCAACAGACTGGACGGACAAATGTCAGGAAGCATTTGAAACTTTGAAAGAGGATCTTCTTTCAAGTGTGACACTGGCTCACCCAAACTTCGAATGTGACTTCATACTAGCTGTAGATGCCTCATTTGATGGATTGGGTGCTGTTCTTTCCCAGATCCCAGAGGGTGGCACTTTGGCCAGGCCAGTTGCATTTGCTAGCAAGACGTTATCACGTTCTCAGATGAATTACCCAGCTCACAGGCTAGAATTCCTCGCACTTAAGTGGGCGATATGTGACAAGTTCCATTATTGGTTGAAGGGGCGTCATTTTATAGCTTGGACGGATAATAATCCCCTTACCTACATACTCACCAAGCCAAGACTCGATGCTTGCGAGCAACGCTGGGTTGCTAAGCTAGCTTCCTTCAGCTTTGATTTGAAATATGTTCCTGGTTCTAAGAACATAGTCGCAGACGCGTTGAGCAGGGAACCTTTTGTCCAGTCCAGTGTAAGCCATCGGATCGTAACTGAACCTTACCAGTCTTTGCTCAGTCAGGTTGATGGAGTTGTAGATCAAGTCGTCCAGGATTCTTTTCGACTTACCACGAACTGTCAAGTATTGAGTCCTGCTGACAATTCTCCTGGATCGACTGGAGTTGGCAGTCAATGTCAGACAACAGCAGGTGCTTTGAGTTCACAGGATGTTGCTGCTGTATTGGACGCGCATTGTTCTGGTGGTGTAGGACAATTCATGGGTGTGGATTCCATTCCACACTTCCTTGATGTGGACCAGACTGCCGCACTCAATGTGAGCACACTTTCAGCTGCACAAGAACAGGACACCGCTGTGAGTAGAGCACTCTTTTATGTTCAGAGACATCGACGTCCTGACAAGCGTGAACGTGCTAGTGAGCCTCGTTCTGTCTTAAAGCTTCTGAAGCATTGGAATAAACTTACCATCAGAGACGGCATGCTTTTCAAAGTCAAAAGAGACAATCAAATGAACAAAAAGTTGCATCAATTCATTGTCCCAGATGCTCTGAAACAACAAGTGCTTCATGGTCTGCATGATGCAGCTGGTCATCAAGGGCGCTCCAGGACTCTTTCATTGGCCAGACAACGGTTCTTCTGGATAGGCATGGACATTGACATAGCAAATTATGTAAGGAACTGCATGCGATGTATTGTAGGAAAGACTCCTGAACCGAAAGATTGTGCTCCTCTTGAGAACATACGTACCTCTGAGCCAATGGAACTCATCTGTATCGATTTCTGGACAGCAGAGCGGGGTGACAAGAGTGTGGATGTTTTGGTAGCTACAGACCATTTCACTAAATTAGCCTACGCTTTTCCCTGCAAGAACCAGTCTGCAAAACAGGTTGCTCATCATCTATGGAATGGTCTCTTCTGTGTTTACGGATTCCCTCGGCGAGTGCATTCGGACCAAGGTCCAAGTTTTGAGAGCAAATTAATGAAGGAGTTGTTGAATATGTCAGGTGTCAAGAAATCGCACACCACTCCTTATCACCCGATGGGAAACGGGATCACAGAACGCTTTAACAGAACCTTAGGGAACATGATAAGAGCCTTACCTCCTCAGTCCAAAGCCAAGTGGCCACAGTCTTTGCAGATGCTGACATTCTGTTATAACTGCACCGTTCACGAGACCACAGGCTTTGCACCTTTCTATCTTATGTTCGGGAGAGTTCCACGTCTTCCAATCGATGTGATGTTTCAACATGTTCTCAAGGATGATGCTGTTGTGAAATATTCAGATTTCGTATCCAGGCTCAAATGTGATCTCGGCGAAGCTGCGAAAATTGCACAGAAGCACAGTTCTACTGAGCAAGCTCGGCATGCAAGGATCTACAATCGTAAAGTGAAAGGATCACCTTTGACCGTTGGTGACAGAGTCCTTCTGGCAAACCGTGGTGAGCGTGGCAAACGGAAAATTGCAGACAAGTGGGAGTCCAGCCTTTACGAAGTGATGTCAGTGAGATCACCCATTAATGTCTATCGGATAAGAGACACTGAAACAGGCAGAGAAAAGACTGTGCACAGGAATCTCTTACTCCCTGTTAACTTTCTGTACAAAGATGGAGTCGATTTACCATCCAAGTCCCATTCAAGTGATTCGACTATGGACTTGCCTGATCATCCCGAGAGTGATAAGAGAACAGCTCACTGGGTTATGCAGTCTGATCAGCACAGCTGCACTGATAGTGTCAATGATTCAGTTAATTTGTCTGAAATTCAGTGTTCTTTGGATGTACACAATTCCAATTCAAAAGCTGACTCTGAGACCCATAGTAGCCCTGTATGCACTGAACAGGGAAGTGATGTCCCGCATTTGTTGGATGAAGGACTACCTCTTGATGATGAGTTAGATCAGAGTTCCTCTCAGCACTCCTTGACCCTGCCAGTTTTTCCACTTTCACATGTAGTCAATAACCCTGTTCCGGATACAGTTGACCCTGTAATTTGCAATCAACCAAAACTCATTCATACAGACACAATTAGTACTAGGGCTGGTAGGACCATTAAACCTCCACAAAGATTGATCTGTGAGATGAATAGTCAGATTGTGCATGATTCATCACCTTCAGTGATTTCTCTTCTTGATGTGGTGAAAAGCCTTTTTCATGGTTAACTTATAAGTTGGCTTTTGACATTTTGAGTCGAGATTGTCTTTTAAGAAGTCATTTTCATCCTTGAATTGTGTATGTAAAGAGAGGTGTTTAGGGCATCTCTTTAAGTCTGTGTCAAGTCTGGATTTTGGTACCGGTCCATTCTTGCATACTTCCTATGGAGGAATTTTGTAATTGACATTTATGCTGAAATGTGTCAAGGACATTCACACTGTCATCTTTGTTTTTTTTGTTTTTTTTCCTCTCTCTCTCCCTTTTCTAGTTCTTGTGTTAAGTTTTCTATTGTATAGGCGCTTCCCCAGTTTAGCATAATTTAAGGGGGGTGCATGTAACGGTGTGTAAAAGTGTTAAATTGATGCATAAATGGGGACAGCGCCATCTGTCTGCTGCGTGATGGCATATAGCACGTGAAATAGGGACCGCCCACAGCAGAGATAATGAGACATGCTGTGGGTAAGTCGCACATTTTCAGCAGCCGGAGAATTATAAGTTAAAATGATTAAAAACACATAACTAACTGCTTTATTGCTGATTTATCCTGCAATGAACTTCTTGTAGAACTGTTGATATGTGTTTGGCGTCGAATGAGGTGTTTTATGTTGTTATTTTTAGTTTGTATTACGAGGCCTAGTCGTAATTAATTTGTGCATTGTCTTTGTTTTATGTAGAAGTGATTTTAATTCTCCGTGCAGTTTCCTTATTTCTACGTGTTCTCCATTGTGCAGGTATGTTGTAAGATGTGTTGTTTTCATGTTTAATGTATTAATTAATTGTTCAAATGGAATTGTATATGTTCACCGCTAGGTGGGGATGTTTACCCTTTGAATTGAACTTAATTGAATTGAAATGTTCAGTTTTTCATTTATTTGTGATCAATTCATTGAAATATCTATTGAAGTTGTCAAATTGAAAAATTGTTAACACTATACGATCACAACGCATAAAGATCTAATTGATTTGAAAAGACTAAAAAAAGAAAGAACTGTTTTAAATAAACAGCAGAGATAATGAGACATGCTGTGGAAGTGATTTTAATTCTCCGTGCAGTTTCCTTATTTCTACGTGTTCTCCATTGTGCAGCTCAGCAGTAAGACCACCCAGGCAAGACCGTCACACTTGCCACTCAAACTCTTTAACTGTTGATCATATAGGAAGTGTTGTGCAAGAAATTTCCAAGAAAGGTATTAGTTTACATCGAATGAAATGCACAGCACCAATTAATTCAGTGATAGGACCAGCAGTGCATGAAGACCTTCTGGAGGATATAGGAAGTGGACCATACTCTCTTATTGTTGAAGAGAGCACTGACTTAACAACCAGAAAATAACTATGCATAGAATCGGTCGAATTCAAACGTAGACTGTGTTAAAAAGCCGTTTTTTGACATTTTTGAAATAGATCCGCAATGCAAGTCAAAATGATGGAGGAGCGCATATAGTGCTGTTGTTGTCATTATAGAAATGTTGTTTTTGTTTTTTTTTTTTTTTTTTTTTTACCATTTTTGTCTGCATGTTAGTAATAATATCTTATTCATATTCAAGTCCTGGGACTCATTCGCATAAGACGCACATCCACTTCCACTTCTGAAATCAAAACGCGAACAGTGAAAGGGATTTGCCGTTAGCGCGAGACCCGCTCGCTGTGAAGCAGGAGCGACCAGCCGGCAGAGGAGTCTGCTTGGTCTTAAAGCCTTCCGCGACTGTTATGTTCGCAAATTTATCTCAAAGTAATGATTAATTCTCAATTTAGAGCGTATGCCTGAGAATACGGGACAAACTGCGTTCCGTATGCCTTTCATACGAAACGCTTCATTGATGCCTTAAATAGCCTACGGGACGATTATACAGAACGGTTGGCAACCCTTCCACACTGCGTCCGGCTCTACCTAATCATTACAATGCTTGACGGACGATAGGCCTATATAAACGATACTGACGTTTACAAAACATTACAGAAATTAACAACGTTACAATACTGGGGATCAGTAGTAGCTAATGTTCCTTAATCTGTTCCTTAACCTATATATATATATATATAGGCTATTTCTTTAAGACAATTAAATAGGTTAATAATATGAAGATAGATGCCCATGTTTCGTTACTTAATGTAGGCTATAAGTTTTGTATTTTACGGTTAATGCGGAAGTCTCTTAAAACACATTAAATGAAGACTCTTGATATTATACTGTACCAGGCACAGGTTCTCGGCATGCTCATGATTTAATTCCCATCCAGTGCACGTAAATTCCTACATTAACAACTAATAAAAAATAATGTTAGACACTTTTTGCTTAGTTTTCTTCGATGTAAATAACGTTAAGCTCTGGTGTAAAATGGTTCAGGCAAAACAAAATAGCCATGCATATAAAACACAATCTACTTTCACTTTCGTTGTTGGCAGCTATAAGGAAAAAAACTGTTTGGATTCGAAAGAACTTTCCAGCTAATCCAGTTCACACAAACTAATAACTCATCAGTTTTTATAAGTAATCAATACAAAT